>NW_027667801.1:0-84000 GCF_963924665.1 Micromys minutus
ATACGGGAAATTTCTGTCTTTTTGCCCGAAAATAAAGGGAATGTATATTTTTGCCATAAAAAAGGGAAATTTCTTCACTTTTGCCCCAAAATAAGGTGATTTTCCACCTTTTTGACTCAAAATAAGTGCAATTTTCTCCTTTTCCCCAAAAATAAACGGAATTTCTGTCTTTTTGCCGCAAAATAAGGGGAATTTCTGACTTTATTCCCTGAAATAAGTGAAATTTCTAAAATTTTTCCCCAAAATAAGAGAAATGTCTGCTTTTTGCCCCAAAATATGGGGAATTTATGACTTTTTGCCCCAAAATAAGGGGAATTTCTGCCTTTTTGCCCCAAAATTAGGGGAATTTCTGCAATTTTGCTCCAAAATACGGGAAATTTCTGCCTTTTTGCCCGAAAATAAAGGGAATGTATACTTTTTGCCATAAAAAAGGGAAATTTCTTCACTTTTGCCCCAAAATAAGGTGATTTTCCGCCTTTTTGACTCAAAATAAGTGCAATTTTCACCTTTTCCCCAAAAATAAACGGAATTTCTGTCTTTTTGCCGCAAAATAAGGGGAATTTCTGACTTTATTCCCTGAAATAAGTGAAATTTCTAAAATTTTTCCCCAAAATAAGAGAAATGTCTGCTTTTTGCCCCAAAATATGGGGAATTTATGACTTTTTGCCCCAAAATAAGGGGAATTTCTGCTCTTTTGCCCCAAAATAAGAAAAATTTCTGCAATTTTGTACCAAAATAAAAGAAATCTCTGCCTTTTTGCCCCAAAATAAGAGAAATTTTTGCCTTTTTTTCCTGAAATAAGTGAAATTTCTGCAATTTTGCCCCAAAATAAAGAAAATTTCTGCAATTTTGCCCCAATATAAAGTAAATTTCTGCTTTTTTGCCCCAAAATAAGGAGAATTTCTGCCTTTTTGCCCGAAAATTATGAGAATTTCTGCAATTTTGCTTCAAAATACAGGGAATTTCTGCCTTTTAGCCCCAAAATAAAGGGAATTTCTGCATTTTACCTCAAAATAAGAATAATTTCCGCATTTTGCTCCAAAATATGGAGAATTTCTGCCTTTTTGTTCCAAAGTTAGGAAAATTTCTTCAATTTTGTACCATAATAATAGAAATTTCTGCTTTTTGCCCCAAAATAAGGGGAATTTCTGAATTTTGCCCTGAAATAAGTGAAATTTCTAAAATTTTTCCCCAAAATAAGGGAAATGTTTGCTTTTTGCCTCAAAATGAGGAGAATTTCTGCCTTTTTGCCCCCAAATAAAAGGAATTTCAGCCTTTTTACATCAAAATAAGGGGAATTTCTGCCTTTTTGCCCCAAAATAGAAAATTTTTCTGCAATTTTTTACCAAAATAAAAGAAATTTCTGCCTTTTTGCCCCAAAATAAGAGAAATTTCTGCCTTTTTTCCTGAAATAAGTGAAATATCTGCAATTTTACCACAAAATAAGGGAAATTTTTGCAATTTTGACCCAAAGTAAAGGAAATTTCTGCAATTTTGCCTCAAAAAATGGGAATTTCTGAATTTTTGCACTACAAAAAAGGAGATTTTCTGTCTTTTTGCCCCAAAATAAGGAGAATTTCAACCTTTTAGCCCAAAAATTATGAGAATTTCTGCAATTTTTCTTCAAAATAAGGAAAATTTCTGCCTTTTAGCCCCAAAATAAAGGGAATTTCTGCATTTTTCGCCAATATTAGGGGAATTTCTACATTTTACCTCTAAATAAGGGGAATTTCTGCATTTTACCTCAAAATAAAAATTTCTGCCTTTTACCCCAAAATATGGGGAATTTATGCCTTTTTGTTCCAAAATAAAGAAAATTTCTTCAATTTTGTACCATAATAAAAAAAATTTCTCCTTTTTGCCCCAAAATAAAGGGAATTTCTGACTTTTTATTCTGAAATAAATGAAATTTTTCCAATTTTGCCCAAAAATAAGGGAAATTTGTGGCTTTTTGCCCCAAAATAATGGGAATTTCTGCCTTTTTGCCCCAAAATAAAAAAAAAAATTTGCTTTTCTTTCTCAAATAAGTGAAATTTCTGCAATTTTGCCCCAAATAAAGGGAATTTCTGACTTTTTGCACCCGAAAAATGGAGATTTTCTTTCTTTTTGCCCAAAAATAAGGAGAATTTCAGCCTTTTTGCCCGAAAATCATGAGAATTTCTGCAATTTTTTTTCAAAATACGGAATATTTCTGCCTTTTAGCTCTAAAATAAAAAGAATTTCTGCATTTTTCCTCAATATTAAGGGAATTTCTACATTTTACGTATAAATAAGTGGAATTTCTAGATTTTACCTCAAAATAAGAATCATTTCTGCCTTTTACCTCAAAATATGGGAAATTTCTGCCTTTTTATTCCAAAATAAAAAAATAATTTCTTCAATTTTGTACCATAATAAAAGAAATTTCTTCTTTTTGCCCCAAAATAAGGGTAATTTCTGACTTTTTACCTTGAAATAAATGAAATTTCTGAAATTTTGCCCAAAAATAAGGGAAATTTGTGGCTTTTTGCCCCAAAATAAGGGGAATTTCTGCCTTTTGCCCCAAAATATGGAGAATTTCAGCATTTTACCTCAAAATAAGGGGAATTTCTGCCTTTTTGCCCTGAAATATGTGAAATTTCTGAAATTTTACCCCAAAATAAGGTGAATTTCTGCCTTTTTGCCCCAAAATAATAGGAATTTCTGCCTTTTTTTTCCAAAATAAGAAAAATTTTTGCTTTTTTTTCTGAAATAAGTGAAATTTCTGCAATTTTGCCCTAAAATAAGGAAAATTTCTGCAATTTTTCTCCATAATAAAGCAAATTTCTGCAATTATGCCCCAAAATAAGGGGAATTTCTGGTTTTTGCCCACAAATAAGGAAAATTTCTGCAATATTGCCCTAAAATAAAGGGAATTCCTGCCATTTGCCCAAAATAAGGGGAATTTCTGCCTTTTTACCACAAAATATAGAAAATTACTGCATGTTTTACCCCAAAATTAGGTGAATTTCTGCAATTTTGCTCCAAAATACGAGGATTTTCTGCGTTTTTCGCCGAAAATAAGGGGAATTTCTGCCATCTTGCTGCGAAATAAGTGAAATTTTTGCAGTTTTACCCCAAAATAAGGGGAATTTCTGCTTTTTTGCCCCAAAATTAGGGGAGTTTCTGCAATTTTGCCCCAAAATACGAGGAATTTCTGACTTTTTGCCCGAAAATAAAGGGAATGTATAACTTTTTGCCATAAAAAAGGAAAATTTCTTCACTTTTGCCCCAAAATAAGGTGATTTTCCGCCTTTTTGACTCAAAATAAGTGCAATTTCTGCCTTTTCCCCAAAAATAAACGGAATTTCTGTCTTTTTGCCGCAAAATAAGGGGAATTTCTGACTTTATGCCCTGAAATAAGTGATATTTCTTAAATTTTTCCCCAAAATAGGAGAAATGTCTGCTTTTTGCCCCAAAATATGGGGAATTTATGCCTTTTTGCCCCAAAATAAGGGGAATTTCTGCTTTTTTGCCCCAAAATAAGAAAAATTTCTGCAATTTGTACCAAAAAAAAAAGAAATTTCTGCCTTTTTGCCCAAAAATAAGAGAAATTTTTGCCTTTTTTTCTGAAATAAGTGAAATTTCTGCAATTTTGCCCCAAAATAAAGAAAATTTCTGCAATTTTGCCCCAATGTAAAAGAAATTTCTGCAATTTTGCCCCAAAATAAGGGGATTTTCTGAATTTTTGCTCCTGAAAAAAGGGGATATTCTGTCTTTTTGCCCCAAATAAGTAGAATTTCTGCGTTTTTGCCCGAAAATTATGAGAATTTCTGCAATTTTGCTTCAAAATACAAGGAATTTCTGCCTTTTAGCCCCAAAATAAAGGGAATTTCTGCATTTTACCTCAAAATACAAATTATTTCTGCATTTTGCTCCAAAATATGGGGAATTTCTGCCTTTTTGTTCCAAAATAAGAAAAATTTCTTCAATTTTGTACCATAATAAAAGAAATTTCTGGTTTTTGCCCCAAAATAAGGGAAATTTCTGACTTTTTGCCCTGAAATAAGTGAAATTTCAAAAATATTTCCCCAAAATAAGGGAAATGTCTGCTTTTTGCCCCAAATAAGAGGAATTTCTGCCTTTTTGCCCCCAAATAAGGGGAATTTCAGCCTTTTTACCTCAAAATAAGGGGAATTTCTGCCTTTTTGCCCCAAAATAGGAAAAATTTCTGCAAATTTGTACCAAAATAAAAGAAATTTCTGCCTTCTTGCCCCAAATAAGAAAAATTTCTGCCTTTTTCCCTGAAATAACTGAAATTTCTGCAATTTTGCCTCAAAATAAGTGAAATTTTTGCAATTTTGCCACAAAGTAAAGGAAATTTCTGCAATTTTGCCCCAAATAAAGGGAATTTCTGACTTTTTGCACCCGAAAAAAGGAGATTTTCTTTCTTTTTGCCCTAAAATAAGGAGAATTTCAGCATTTTTGCCCGAAAATTATGAGAATTTCTGCAATTTTTTTTCAAAATACGGAAAATTTCTGCCTTTTAGCTCTAAAATAAAGGGAATTTCTGCATTTTTCCCCAATATTAAGGGAATTTCTACATTTTACCTCTAAATAAGGGGAATTTCTGCATTTTACCTCAAAATAAGAACCATTTCTGCCTTTTACCCCAAATTATGGGGAATTTCTACCTTTTTATTCCAAAATAAAAAAAAATTCTTCAATTTTGTACCATAATAAAAGAAATTTCTCCTTTTTGCCCCAAAATAAAGGGAATTTCTGACTTTTTACCCTGAAATAAATGAAATTTCTGAAATTTTGCCCGAAAATAAAGGAAATTTGTGGCTTTTTGCCCCAAAATAAGAGGAATTTCTGCCTTTTGCCCCAAAATATGGGGAATATCAGCATTTTACCTCAAAATAAGGGGAATTTCTGCCTTTTTGCCCTGAAATATGTGAAATTTCTGCAATTTTACCCCATAATAAGGTGAATTTCTGCCTTTTGCCCCAAAATAATAGGAATTTCTGCCTTTTTGCCCCAAAATAAAAAAAATTTTGCTTTTTTTATTCTGAAATAAGTGAAATTTCTGCAATTTTGGCCTAAAATATGGGAAATTTCTGCCATTTTTCCCCATAATAAAGCAAATTTCTGCAATTTTGCCCCAAAATAAGGGGAATTTCTGGTTTTTGCCCACAAATAAGGGAAATTACTGCAATTTTGCCCTAAAATAATGGGAATTTCTGCCATTTGACCCAAAATAAGTGGAATTTCTGCTTTTATGCCACAAAATATAGAAAATTACTGCATGTTTTACCCCAAAATTAGGTGAATTTCTGCAATTTTGCTACAAAATACAAGGATTTATGCGTTTTTGGCCGAAAATAAGAGGAATTTTTCCATCTTGCCGCGAAATAAGTGAAATTTCTGCAGTTTTACCCCAAAATAAGGTGAATTTCGGCATTTTTGCCCCAAAATTAGGGAAATTTCTGCAATTTTGCTCCAAAATAAAGGGAATTTCTGCCTTTTTGCCCGAAAATAAAGGGAATGTATACCTTTTTGCCATAAAAAAGGGAAATTTCTTCACTCTTGCCCCAAAATAAGGTGATTTTCCGCCGTTTTGACTCAAAATAAGTGCAATTTCTGCCTTTTCACCAAAAATAAACGGAATTTCTGTCTTTTTGCCGCAAAATAAGGGGAATTTCTGACTTCATGCCCTGAAATAAGTGAAATTTCTAAAATTTTTCCCCAAAATAAGAGAAATGTCTGCTTTTTGCTACTAAATATGGGGAATTTATGCCTTTTTGCCCCAAAATAAGGGGAATTTCTGCTTTTTTGCCCCAAAATAAGAAAAATTTCTGCAATTTTGTACCAAAATAAAAAAAATTTCTGCCTTTTTGCCCAAAAATAAGAGAAATTTTTGCCTTTTTTTCCTGAAATAAGTGAAATTTTTGCAATTTTGCCCCAAAATATAGAAAATTTCTGCAATTTTGCACCAATGTAAAGGAAATTTCTGCAATTTTGCACCAAAAAAAGGGGATTTTCTGACTTTTTGCTCCTGAAAAAAAGGGATATTCTGTCTTTTTGCCCCAAAATAAGGAGAATTTCTGCCTTTTTGCCCGAAAATTATGAGAATTTCTGCAATTTTGCTTCAAAATACGGGGAATTTCTGCCTTTTAGCCCCAAAATAAAGGGAATTTCTGCATATTACCTCAAAATAAGAATAATTTCTGCATTTTGCTCCAAAATATGGAGAATTTCTGCCTTTTTGTTCCAAAATAAGGAAAATTTCGTCAATTTTGTACCATAATAAAAGAAATTTCTGCTTTTTGCCCCAAAATAAGGGAAATTACTGACTTTTTCCCCTGAAATAAGTGAAATTTCTAAAATTTTTCACCAAAATAAAGGAAATGTTTTCTTTTTGCCTCAAAATAAGGAGAATTTCTGCCTTTTTGCCCCCAAATAAGGGGAATTTCAGCCTTTTTACCTCAAAATAAGGGGAATTTCTGCCTTTTTGCCCCAAAATAGAAAAAATTTCTGCAATTTTTTTACCAACATAAAAGAAATTTTTGCCTTTTGCCCCAAAATAAGAGAAATTTCTGCCTTTTTTCCCTGAAATAAGTGAAATTTCTGCAATTTTGCCACAAAATAAAAGAAATTTCTGCAATTTTGACCCAAAGTAAATAAAATTTCTGCAATTTTGCCTCAAAAAAGAAGAATTTCTGAATTTTTGCACTCGAAAAATGGAGATTTTCTGTCTTTTTGCCCCAAAATAAGGAGAATTTTAGCGTTTTAGCCCAAAAATAATGAGAATTTCTGCAATTTTTCTTCAAAATACGGAAAATTTCTGCCTTTTAGCCACAAAATAAAGGGAATTTCTGCATTTTTCCCCAATATTAGGGGAATTTCTACATTTAACCTCTAAATAAGGGGAATTTCTGCATTTTACCTCAAAATAAGAAGAATTTCTGCCTTTTACCACAAAATATGGGGAATTTCTGCCTTTTTGTTCCAAAATAAAGAAAATTTCTTCAATTTTGTACCAGAATAAAAAAAATTTATTTTTTTTGCCCAAAAATAAGGGGAATTTCTGACTTTTTACCCTGAAATAAATGAAATTTTTGCAATTTTGCCCAAAAATAAGGAAAATTTTAGGCTTTTTGCCCCAAAATAAGGGGAATTTCTGCCTTTTGCCATAAATATGGGGAATTTCAGCATTTTACCTCAAAATAAGGGGAATTTCTGCATTTTTGCCCTGAAATATGTAAAATTTCTTCAATTTTATTCCAAAATAAGGTGAATTTCTGCCTTTTTGCCCCAAAATAATGGGAATTTCTGCCTTTTTGCCAAAAATAAGAAAAATTTTTGCTTTTTTTTCTGAAATAAGTGAAATTTCTGCAATTTTGCCCTAAAAAAGGGAAATATCGGCAATTTTTCTCCATAATAAAGCAAATTTCTGCAATTATGCCCCAAAATAAGGGGAATTTCTGGTTTTTGCCCACAAATAAGGGAAATTTCTGCAATTTTGCCCTAAAATAAAGGGAATTCCTGCCATTTGCCCAAAATAATGGGAATTTCTGATTTTTGCCACAAAATATAGAAAATTACTGCATGTTTTACCCCAAAATTAGGTAAATTTCTGCAATTTTGCTCCAAAATACGAGGATTTTCTGCGTTTTTGGCTGAAAATAAGGGCAATTTCTGCCATCTTGCCGCGAAATAAGTGAAATTTTTGCAGTTTTACTCCAAAATAAGGGGAATTTCTGCTTTTTTGCCCCAAAATTAGGAGAATTTCTGCAATTTTGCTCCAAAATACGGGGAATTTCTGCCTTTTTGCCCGAAAATGAAGGGAATGTATACCTTTTTGCCATAAAAAAGGGAAATTTCTTAACTTTTGCCCCAAAATAATGTGATTTTCCGCCTTTTTGACTCAAAATAAGTGCAATTTCTGCCTTTTCCCCAAAAATAAACGGAATTTCTATCTTTTTTTGCAAAATAAGGGGAATTTCTGACTTTATGCCCTGAAATAAGTGAAATTTCTAAAATTTTATTCCAAAATAAGAGAAATGTCTGCTTTTGCCCCAAAATATGGGAAATTTATGGCTTTTTCCCACAAAATAAGGGGACTTTCTGCATTTTGCCCCAAAATAAAAGAAATTTCTGCCTTTTTTCCCTGAAATAAGTGAAATTTCTGCAATTTTGCCCCAAAATAAGTGAAATTTCTGCACTTTTGCCACAAAGTAAAGGAAATTTCTGCAATTTTGCCCCAAATAAAGGGAATTTCTGACTTTTTGCACCTGAAAAAAGGAGATTTTCTTTCTTTTTGCCCCAAAATAAGGAGAATTTCAGCATTTTTGCCCGAAAATCATGAGAATTTCTGCAATTTTTTTTCAAAAAACGGAAAATTTCTGCCTTTTAGCTCTAAAATAAAGGGAATTTCTGCATTTTTTCCTAATATTAAGGGAATTTCTACATTTTACCTCTAAATAAGGGGAATTTCTGCATTTTACCTCAAAATAAGAACCATTTCTGCCTTTTACCCCAAAATATGGAGAATTTCTGCCTTTTTATTCCAAAATAAAAAAAAATTTCTTCAATTTTGTACCATAATAAAAGAAATTTCTCTTTTTTGCCCCAATATAAGGGGAATTTCTGACTTTTTACCCTGAAATAAATGAAATTTCTGAAATTTTGCCCGAAAATGAGGAAAATTTGTGGCTATTTGCCAAAAAATATGGGGAAATTCAGCTTTTTACCTCAAAATAAAGGGAATTTCTGCCTTTTAGCCCTGAAATATTTGAAATTTCTGCAATTTTACCCCAAAATAAGGTTAATTTCTGCCTTTTTCCCAAAAATAATAGGAATTTCTGCCTTTTTGCCCCAAAATAAGAAAAATTTTTGCTTTTTTTTCTGTAATAAGTGAAATTTCTGCAATTTTGGAATAAAAATAAGGGAAATTTCTGCAATTTTTCCCCATAATAAAGCAAATTTGTGCAATTTTGCCCCTAAAAAAAGGGGAATTTCTGGTTTTTGCCCACAAATAAGGGAAATTTCTGCACTTTTGCCCTAAAATAAGGGGAATTTCTGCCATTTGACACAAAATAAGTGGAATTTCTGCCTTTTTGCCACAAAATGTAGAAAATTAATGCATGTTTAACCCCAAAATTAGGTGAATTTCTGCAATTTTGCTCCAAAATACGAGGATTTTCTGCGTTATTCGCCGAAAATAAGGGGAATTTCTGCCATCTTGCCGCGAAATAAGTGAAATTTCTACAGTTTTACCACAAAATAAGAGGAATTTCTGCCTTTTTGCCCCAAAATTAGGGGAATTTCTGCAATTTTACTCCAAAATACGGGGAATTTCTGCCTTTTTGCCCGAAAATAAAGGGAATGTATACTTTTTGCCATAAAAAAGAGAAATTTCTTCACTTTTGCCCCAAAATAAGGTGATTTTCCGCCTTTTTGACTCAAAATAAGTGCAATTTCTGCCTTTTACCCCAAAATAAACGGAATTTCTGTCTTTTTGCCGCAAAATAAGGAAAATTTCTGACTTTATGCCCTGAAATAAGTGAAATTTATAAAATTTTTCCCCAAAATAAGAGAAATGTTTGCTTTTTGCCCCTAAATACGGGGAATTTCTGCCTTTTAGCTCGAAAATAAAGGGAATTTCTGCATTTACCTCAAAATAAGAATAATTTCTGCATTTTGCTCCAAAATATGGAGAATTTCTGTCTTTTTGTTCCAAAATAAGGAAAATTTCGTCAATTTTTTACCATAATAAAAGAAATTTCTGCTTTTTGCCCCAAAATAAGGGGAATTTCTGACTTTTTGCCCTGAAATAAGTGAAATTTCTAAAATTTTTCCCCAAAATAAGGGAAATGTTTTCTTTTTGCCTCAAAATTAGGAGAATTTCTGCCTTTTTGCCCCCAAATAAGGGGAATTTCAGCCTTTTTACCTCAAAATAAAAGGAATTTCTGCTTTTTTGCCCCAAAATAGGAAAAATTTCTGCAATTTTGTACCAAAATAAAAGAAATTTTTGCCTTTTGCCCCAAAATAAAAGAAATTTCAGCCTTTTTCCCTGAAATAAGTGAAATTTCTGCATTTTTGCCCCAAAATAAGGGGAATTTCTGGTTTTTGCCAACTAATATGAGAAATTTCTGCAATTTTGCCTTAAAATAAGGAGAATTCCTGACATTTGACCCAAAATAAGTGGAATTTCTGCCTTTTTGCCACAAAATATAGAAAATTACTGCATGTTTTACCCCAAATTTAGGTGAATTTCTCCAATTTTGCTCCGAAATACGAGAATTTTCTGCGTTTTTCGCCGAAAATAAGGGGAATTTCTGCCATCTTGCCGCGAAATAAGTGAAATTTCTGCAGTTTTACCCTAAAATAAGGGGAATTTCTGCCTTTTTGCCCCAAAATTAGGGAAATTTCTGCAATTTTGCTCCAAAATACGAAGAATTTCTGCCTTTTTGCCCGAAAATAAAGGGAATGTATACTTTTTGCCATAAAAAAGGGAAATTTCTTCACTTTTGCCACAAAATAAGGTGATTTTCCGCCTTTTTGACTCAAAATAAATGCAATTTCTGCCTTTTCCCCAAAAATAAACGGAATTTCTGTCTTTTTGCCGCAAAATAAGGAAAATTTCTGACTTTATGCCCTGAAATAAGTGAAATTTTTAAAATTTTTCCCCAAAATAAGAGAAATGTCTGCTTTTTGCCCCTAAATATGGGGAATTTCTGCATTTTAGCCCAAAAATAAAGGGAATTTCTGCATTTTACCTCAAAATAAGAATAATTTCTGCATTTTGCTCCAAAATATGGAGAATTTCTGCCTTTTTGTTCCAAAATAAGGAAAATTTCGTCAATTTTGTACCATAATAAAAGAAATTTCTGCTTATAGCCCCAAAATAAGGGGAATTTCTGACTTTTTGCCCTAAAATAAGTGAAATTACTAAAATTTTTCCTCAAAATAAGTGAAATGTTTTCTTTTTGCCTCAAAATTAGGAGAATTTCTGCCTTTTTGCCCCCAAATAAGGGGAATTTCAGCCTTTTTTACCTCAAAATAAGGGGAATTTCTGCTTTTTTGCCCCAAAATAGGAAAAATTTCTGCAATTTTGTACCAAAATAAAAGAAATTTTTGCTTTTGCCCCAAAATAAGAGAAATTTCTGCCTTTTTTCCCTGAAATAAGTGAAATTTCTGCATTTTTGCCCCAAAATAATAGAAATTTCTGCAATTTTGACCCAAAGTAAAGGAAATTTCTGCAATTTTGCCTCAAAAAAGAAGAATTTCTGAATTTTTGCACTCGAAAAAAGAGGATTTTCTGTGTTTTTGCCCCAAAATAAAGAGAATTTCAGCTTTTTAGCCCGAAAATTATGAGAATTTCTGCAATTTTTTTTCAAAATACGGAAAATTTCTGCATTTTAGCCCCAAAATAAAGGGAATTTCTGCATTTTTCCCCAATATTAGGGGAATTTATACATTTTACCTTCAAATAAGGAGAATTTCTGCATTTTACCTCAAAATAAGAAGAATTTCTGCCTTTTACCACAAAATATGAGGAATTTCTGTCTTTTTGTTCCAAAATAAAGAAAATTTCTTCAATTCTGTACCATAATAAAAAAATTTATCCTTTTTGCCCCAAAATAAGGGGAATTTCTGACTTTTTACCCTGAAATAAATGAAATTTTTGCAATTTTGCCCAAAAATAAGGGAAATTTGTGGCTTTTTGCCCCAAAATAAGGGGAATTTCTGCCTTTGGCCATAAATATGAGGAATTTCAGCATTTTACCTCAAAATAAGGGGAATTTCTGCATTTTGCCCTGAAATATGTGAAAATTCTGCAATTTTATTCCAAAATAAGGTGAATTTCTGCCTTTTTGCCCCAAAATAATGGGAATTTTTGCCTTTTTGCCAAAAAATAAGAAAAATTTTTGCTTTTTTTTCTGAAATAAGTGAAATTTCTGTAATTTTGCCCTAAAAAAGGGAGATTTCTGCAATTTTTCTCCATAATAAAGCAAATTTCTGCAATTATGCCCCAAAATAAGGGGAATTTCTGGTTTTTGCCCACAAATAAGGGAAATTTCTGCAATTTTGCCCTAAAATAAGGGGAATTTCTGCCATTTGCCCAAAATAAGGGGAATTTCTGCTTTTTTGCCACAAAATATAGAAAATTACTGCATGTTTTACCCCAAAATTAGGTGAATTTCTGCAATTTTGCTCCAAAATATGAGGATTTTCTGCGTTTTTCGCCGAAAATAAGGGGAATCTGCCATCTTGCCGCGAAATAAGTGAAATTTTTGCAGTTTTACCCCAAAATAAGTGGAATTTCTGGTTTTTTGCCCCAAAATTAGGGGAATTTCTGCAATTTTTCTCCAAAATACGGGGAATTTCTGCCTTTTTGCCTGAAAATAAAGGGAATGTATACCTTTTTGCCATAAAAAAGGGAAATTTCTTCACTTTTGCCCCAAAATAAGGTGATTTTCCGAATTTTTGACTCAAAATAAGTGCAATTTCTGACTTTTCCCCCAAAATGAACGGAATTTCTATCTTTTTGTTGCAAAATAAGGGGAATTTCTGACTTTATGCCCTGAAATAAGTGAAATTTCTAGAATTTTTCCCCAAAATAAGAGAAATGTTTGCTTTTGCCCCAAAATATGGGGAATTTATGGCTTTTTGCCCCAAAATAAGGAGAATTTCTGCATTTTGCCCCAAAATAAGAGAAATTTCTGCCTTTTTTCCCTGAAATAAGTGAAATTTCTGCAATTTTGCCACAAAATAAGTGAAATTTCTACAATTTTGCCACAAAGTAAAGGAAATTTCTGCAATTTTGCCCCAAATAAAGGGAATTTCTGACTTTTTGCACCCGAAAAGAGGAGATTTTCTTTTTTTTGCCCCAAAATAAGAAGAATTTCAGCCTTTTTGCCCGAAAATCATGAGAATTTCTGCAATTTTTTTTCAAAATACGGAAAATTTCTGCCTTTTAGCTTTAAAATAAAGAGAATTTCTGTATTTTTCCCCAATATTAAGGGAATTTCTACATTTTACCTCTAAATAAGGGGAATTTCTGCATTTTACCTCAAAATAAGAACCATTTCTGCCTTTTACCCCAAAATATGGGGAATTTCTGCCTTTTTATTCCAAAATAAAAAAAAAATTCTTTAATTTTGTACCATAATAAAAGAAATTTCTCCTTTTTGCCCCAAAATAAGGGGAATTTCTGACTTTTTACCCTGAAATAAATGAAATTTCTGAAATTATGCCCGAAAATAAGAGAAATTTGTGGCTTTTTGCCACAAAATAAGGGGAATTTCTGCCTTTTGCCCCAAAATATGGGGAATTTCAGCATTTTACCTCAAAATAAGGGGAATTTCTGCCTTTTTGCCCTGAAATATGTGAAATTTCTGCAATTTTACCCCAAAATAAGGTGAATTTCTGCCTTTTGCCCCAAAATAATAGGAATTTCTGCCTTTTTGCCCCAAAATAAGAAAAATTTTTGCTCTTTTTTAAAAATAAGTGAAATTTCTGCAATTTTGGCCTAAAATAAGGGAAATTTCTGCAATTATTCCCCATAATAAAGCAAATTTCTGCAATTTTGCCCCAAAATAAGGGGAATTTCTGTTTTTTGCCAACAAATATGAGAAATTTCTGCAATTTTGCCCTAAAACAAGGGGAATTCCTGCCATTTGACCCAAAATAAGTGGAATTTCTGCCTTTTTGCCACAAAATATAGAAAATTACTGCATGTTTTACCCCAAAATTAGGTGAATTTCTTCAATTTTGCTCCAAAATACGAGGATTTTCTGCGTTTTTCGCCGAAAATAAGGGGAATTTCTGCCATCTTGCCACGAAATAAGTGAAATTTCTGAAGTTTTACCCCAAAATAAGGAGAATTTCTGCCTTTTTGCCCCAAAATTAGGGGAATTTCTGCAATTTTGCTCCATAATACGGGGAATTTCTGCCTTTTTGCCCGAAAATAAAGGCAATGTACACTTTTTGCTATAAAAAAAAGAAATTTCTTCACTTTTGCCCCAAAATAAGGTGATTTTCCGCCTTTTTTACTCAAAATAAGTGCAATTTCTGCCTTTTCCCCAAATATAAACGGAATTTCTGTCTTTTTGCCGCAAAATAAGGAAAATTTCTGACTTTATGCCCTGAAATAAGTGAAATTTCTAAAATTTTTCCCCAAAATAAGAGATATGTCTGCTTTTTGCCCCTAAATACGGGGAATTTCTGCCTTTTAGCCCCAAAATAAAGGGAATTTCATCATTTTACCTCAAAATAAGAATAATTTCTGCATTTTGCTCCAAAATATGGAGAATTTCTGCCTTTTTGTTCCAAAATAAGAAAAATTTCGTCAATTTTGTACCATAATAAAAGAAATTTCGGCTTTTTGCCCCAAAATAAGGGGAATTTCTGACTTTTTGCGCTGAAATAAGTGAAATTTCTAAAATTTTTCCCCAAAATAATGGAAATGTTTTCTTTTTGCCTCAAAATAAGGAGAATTTCTGCCTTTTTGCCCCCAAACAAGGGGAATTTCAGCCTTTTTACCTCAAAATAAGGGGAATTTCTGCCTTTTTGCCCCAAAATAGGAAAAATTTCTGCAATTTTGTACCAAAATAAAAGAAATTTTTGCCTTTTGGCCCAAAATAAAAGAAATTTCTGCCTTTTTTCCCTTAAATAAGTGAAATTTCTGCAATTTTGCCCCAAAATAAGGGAAATTTCTGCAATTTTGACCCAAAGTAAAGGAAATTTCTGCAATTTTGCCTCAAAAAAGGGGAATTTCTGAATTTTTGCACTAGAAAAAAGGAGATTTTCTGTCTTTTTGCCTCAAAATAAGGAGAATTTCAGCCTTTTAGCCCGAAAATTATGAGAATTTCTGCAATTTTCTTCAAAATACGGAAAATTTCTGCCTTTTAGCCCCAAAATAAAGGGAATTTTTGCATTTTTCCCCAATATTAGGGGAATTTCTACATTTTACCTCTAAATAAGGTGAATTTCTGCATTTTACCTCAAAATAAGAAGAATTTCTGCCTTTTACCACAAAATATGGGGAATTTCTGCCTTTTTGTTTCAAAATAAAGAAAATTTCTTCAATTTTGTACCATAATAAAAAAAATTTATCCTTTTTGCCTTAAAATAAGGGGAATTTCTAACTTTTTACCCTGAAATAAATGAAATTTTTGCAATTTTGCCCAAAAATAAGGGAAATTTGTGGCTTTTTGCCCTAAAATAAGGGGAATTTCTGCCTTTTGCCATAAATATGGGGAATTTCAGCATTTTACCTCAAAATAAGGGGAATTTCTGCCTTTTTGCCCTAAAATATGTGAAATTTCTGCAATTTCATTCCAAAATAAGGTGAATTTCTGCCTTTTTGCCCCAAAATAATGGGAATTTCTGCCTTTTTGCCAAAAAATAAGAAAAATTTTTGCTTTTTTTTTCTGAAATAAGTGAAATTTTTTCAATTTTGCCCTAAAAAAGGAAAATTTCTGCAATTTTTCTCCATAATAAAGCAAATTTCTGCAATTATGCCCGAAAATAAAGGGGAATTTCTGGTTTTTTCCCACAAATAAGGGAAATTTCTGCAATTTTGACCTAAAATAAGGGGAATTTCTGCCATTTGCCCAAAATAAGGGGAATTTCTGCTTTTTTGCCAGAAAATATAGAAAATTACTGCATGTTTTACTCCAAAATTAGGTGAATTTCTGCAATTTTGCTCCAAAATACGAGGATTTTCTGCGTTTTTCGCCGAAAATAAGAGGAATTTATGCCATCCTGCCGCGAAATAAGTGAAATTTTTGCAGTTTTACCCCAAAATAAGGGGAATTTCTGATTTTTTGCCCAAAAATTAGGGGAATTCCTGCAATTTTGCTCCAAAATACGGGGAATTTCTGCCTTTTTGCCCGAAAATAAAGGGAATGTATACCTTTTTGCAATATAAAAGGGAAATTTCTTCACTTTTGCCCCAAAATAAGGGGATTTTCCGCCTTTTTGACTCAAAATAAGTGCAATTTCTGCCTTTTCCCCAAAAATAATCGGAATTTCTGTCTTTTTGCCGCAAAATAAGGAGAATTTCTGACTTTATGCCCTGAAATAAGTGAAATTTCTAAAATTTTTCCCCAAAATAAGAGAAATGTCTGCTTTTGCCCCAAAATATGGGGAATTTATGGCTTTTTGCCCCAAAATAAGGGGAATTTCTCCTTTTTTGCCCCAAAATAAGAAAAATTTCTGCAATTTTGTACCAAAATAAAAGAAATTTTTGCCATTTTACCCCAAAATACGAGAAATTTTTGCCTTTTTTTATGAAATAAGTGAAATTTTTGCAATTTTGCCCCAAAATAAAAAAATTTCGGCAATTTTGCCCCAATGTAAAGGAAATTTCTGCAATTTTGCCCCAAAATAAAGGGATTTTCTGACTTTTTTCTCCTGAAAAAAGGGGATATTCTGTCTTTTTGCCCCAAAATAAGGAGAATATCTGCCTTTTTGCCTGAAAATTATGAGAATTTCTGCAATTTTGCTTCAAAATACGGAGAATATCTGCCTTTTAGCCCCAAAATAAAGGGAATTTCTGCATGTTACCTCAAAATAAGAAGAATTTCTGCCTTTTACCCCAAAATATAAGGAATTTCTGCCTTTTTGTTCCAAAATAAGAAAAATTTCGTCAATTTTGTACTATAATAAAAGAAATTTCTGCTTTTTGCCCCAAAATAATGGGAATTTATGACTTTTTGCCCTGAAATAAGTGAAATTTCTAAAATTTTTCCCCAAAATAAGGGAAATGTTTGCTTTATGCCTCAAAATAAGGAGAATTTCTGCCTTTTTGCCACCAAATAAGGGGAATTTCAGCCTTTTTACCTCAAAATAAGGGGAATTTCTGCCTTTTTGCCCCAAAATAAGAAAAATTTCTGCAATTTTGTACCAAAATAAAGAAAATTTCTGCCTTTTTGCCCCAAAATAAGAGAAATTTCTGCCTTTTTTCCCTGAAATAAGTGAAATTTCTGCAATTTTGCCCCAAAATTAGGGAAATTTCTGCAATTTTTACCCAAAGTAGAGGAAATTTCTGCAATTTTGCCCCAAATAAGAAGAATTTTTGAATTTTTGCACTCGAAAAAAGATTTTCTGTCTTGTTGCCCCAAAATAAAGAGAATTTTAGGCTATTAGCCCGAAAATTATGAGAATTTCTGCAATTTTGCTTCAAAATATGGGGAATTTCTGCCTTTTAGCCCCAAAATAAAGGGAATTTCTGCATTTTTCCCCAATATTAGGGGAATTTCTACATTTTACCTCTAAATAAGGGGAATTTCTGCATTTTCCCTCAAAATAAGAAAAATTTCTGCCTTTTATTCCAAAATATGGGGAATTTCTGCTTTTTTGTTCCAAAATAAAGAAAATTTCTTCAATTTTGTATCATAATAAAAAAAATTCCTTTTTTTGCCCCAAAATAAGGGGAATTTCTGACTTTTTACCTTGAAATAAATGAAATTTTTGCAATTTTGCCCGAAAATAAGGAAAATTTGTGCCTTTTTGCCCCAAAATAAGGGGAATTTCTGCCTTTTGCCCCAAAATTGGGGAATTTCAGCATTTTACCTCAAAATAAGCAGAATTTCTGCATTTTTGCCCTGAAATATGTGAAATTTCTGCGATTTTACCCCAAAATAAGGTGAATTTCTGCCTTTTTGCCCCAAAATAATGAGAATTTCTGCCTTTTTGCCCTAAAATAATAAAAATTTTTGCTTTTTTTTCTGAAATAAGTGAAATTTCTGCAATTTTGCCCTAAAATAAGGGAAATTTCTGCAATTTTTCCCCATAATAAAGCAAATTTCTGCAATTATGCCGCAAAATAAGGGGAATTTCTGTTTTTTGCTCCCAAATAAGGGAAATTTCTGCAATTTTGCCCTAAAATAAGGGGAATTTCTGCCATTTGCCCCAAAATAAGAAAAATTTCTGCCTTTTTGCCACAAAATAAAGAAAACTACTGCATGTTTTACCCAAAATTAGGTGAATTTCTGCAATTTTGCTCCAAAATACAAGGATTTTCTTCCTTTTTCGCCGAAAATAAGAAGAATTTCTGCCATTTTGCCGCGAAATAAGTGAAATTTCTGCAGTTTTACCCCAAAATAAGGGGAATTTCTGACTTTTTGCCCCAAAATTCGGAGAATTTATGCAATTTTGCTCCAAAATATGGGGAATTTCTGCCTTTTTGCTTGAAAATAAAGGGAATGTATAACTTTTTCTAATAAAAATGGGAAATTTTTCACTTTTGCCCCAAAATAAAAGGATTTTCTGCATTTTTGACTCAAAATGAGTGCAATTTCCGTCTTTTTGCCCCAAAATAAGTAAAATTTCTGCAATTTTGTACCAAAATAAAAAAAATTCTGCCATTTTGCCCCAAAATAAGAGAAATTTTTGCCTTTTTTCCCTGAAATAAGTGAAATTTCTGCAATTTTGCCCCAAAATAAGGAAAATTTCTGCAATTTTGCCCCAATGTAAAGGAAATTTCTGCAATTTTGCCCCAAAATAAGGGTATTTTCTGACTTTTTCCTCCCGAATAAAGGGGATTTTCTGCCTTTTGGCCACAAAATAAGGAAAATTTCTGCCTTTTTGCCCGAAAATTATGAGAATTTCTGCAATTTTGCTTCAAAATACGGGGAATTTCTGCCTTTTAGCCCTAAAATAAAGGGAATTTCTGCATTTTACCTCAAAATAAGAATAATTTCTGCATTTTGCCCCAATATATGGAAAATTTCTGCCTTTATGTTCCAAAATAAGGAAAATTTTTTTAATTTTGTACCATAATAAAAGAAATTTCTGTTTTTTGCCCCAAAATAAGGGGAATTTCTGAATTTTTGCCGTAAAATAAATGAAATTTCTGCAATGTTGCTTGAAAATAAAGGGGATTTCTGCCTTTTTGCCCCAAAATAAGAAGAATTTCTGCCTTTTCTCCCAAAATATGGGGAATTTCAACATTTTACCTAAAAATAAGAAGAATTTCAGCCGTTTTGCACCAAAATATGGGGAATTTCTGCCTTTTTTCCCTCCTAAATAAAGGGAATTTCTACATTTTTGCACCAATATTAGGGGAATTTCTCTAGTTTTGCTCTAAAATATGGGTCATTTCTGCCTTTTTGCCCGAATTTGAGTGGAATTTCTGACTTATTGTCCAGAAATAGGTGAAATTTCTGCAATTTTAGCCAATAATTAGAGATTTCATCTTTTTGACCCAAAATAAGAAAAATTTCTGCCATTTTGACCTGAAATATTTGAAATTTCTGCAATTTTACTTCAAAATAAAGGGAATTTCTGCCTTTTTGCCCCAAAATAAGGGGAATTTCAGCCTTATTACCTCAAATAAGAGGAATTTCTGCCTTTTTGTCCCAAAATATAAGGAATTTCTGCCTTTTTGCCCCAAAATAAGGAAAATTTCTGCAATTTTGCCCCAAAATAAGGGGAATTTCTACCTTTTTGCCCCAAAATAAAGGAAATGTCAGCCTTTTACCTGAAAATAAGTGAAATTTCTGCAATTTTGCCCCAACTAAGGAAAATATCTGCAACTTTGCCATAAAATAAGGTAAATTCCTGCAATTTCTCCCCAAAATAAGTGGAATTTCTGAGTTTTGCCCCAAAATAAAGAGAATTTCTGTCTTTTTGCCCCAACATATAAGGAATTTCTGCCTTTTTGCCTCACAATTAGGGGAATTTCTGCAATTTTGCTCCAAAATAGGGGGAATTTCTGCCTTTCTGCCTGAAAATAAGGGAAAAGCATACCTTTTTGCCATAAAAAATGGAAATTTCTTCATTTTTGCTTCAAAATAAGAGGAATTTCTGCATTTTTGCCTCTAAATAAGTGGAATTTCTGTCTTTTTCCCCCAAAACAAAGGGAATTTCTGTCTTTTTTGCCCCAAAATAAGGGGAATTTCTGACTTATTACCCTGAAATAAGTGAAATTTTTGCAATTTTGCCCCAAAGTAAGGGAAATTTCTGCCTTTTTGCCCCCAAATAAGGAAAAATTCTGGAATTTTGCCCCAAAATAAGTGGAATTTCTGAGTTTTGCCCCAAAATAAGGAGAATTTCTGACTTTTTGACCGAACATATAAGGATTTTCTGACTTTTTGTTCCACAATTAGGGGATTTTCTGCAATTGTGCTCCAAAATACGAGGAATTTCTGCTTTTTTGCCCGAAAATAAAGGGAATGTATACCTTTTGCCACAAAAAAGGGAAATTTCTTCATTTTTACCCCCAAATAAGAGGAATTTCTGCCTTCTTACCTCAAAATAAGTGAAATTTCTGCCTTTTTACCCAAAAATAAACGGAATTTCTGTCTTTTTGCCCCAAAATAAAAGTAATTTTTAAAATTTTGCCCTGAAATAAGTGAAATTTCTGCAATTTTGCCCCAAAATAAGAAAAATTTCTGCCTTTTTGCCACAAAATAAAGGGAATTTCTGTCTTTTTTCTTCAAAATAAGGGGAATTTCAGCATTTTACCTCATAATAAGGGGAATCTCTGGCTTTTTGCCCCAAAATATGGGGAATTTCTACATTTTTGCCTCAATTTTGTACCAAAATAAAAGAAATTTCTGCCCTTTAGCCCCAAAATAAGAGGAATTTCTGTGTTTTTTCTCTGAAATAAGTGAAATTTCTGCAATTTTGCCCCAAAATAAAGGAAATTTCTGCAATTTTGCCCCAAAATAAAGGAAATTTCTGCAACTTTGCCACAAAATAAGGGGAATTTCTGACTTTTTGCCCTGAAATAAGGAGAATTTCTGTCTTTTTGCCCCAAAATAATGTGAATTTCTGCATTTTCCCTCAAAATTAGGGGAATAGGTGCAATTTTGCTTCAAAATACGGGGAAATCTGCCTTATTGCACAAAAAAAAGGGAATTTCTGCATTTTTGCACCAATATAAGGGGAATTTCTGAAATTTAGCTTTAAAATACGGGGAATTTCTGCGTTATTGCCCGAAATAAAGTGATATTTCTGCCTTTTTGCCCTGAAATATTTGAAATTTCTGCCATTTTACCCCAAAATAAGGGGAATTTCTGTTTTTGGCCCCAAAAATAGGGGAATTTCTGCTTTTAGCCCCAAAATAAGGCAAATTTCTCACTTTTTGCCCTGAAATAATTGAAATTTCTGCAATTTTGCCCCAACATAACAGGAATTTCTGCCTTTTTGCCGAAAATAATAAGAATTTCAGCATTTTACCTCCAAATAAGGGGAATTTCTGCCTTTTTGCCACAAAATATGGGGAATTTCTGCCCTATTGCCCTTAAATAAGGACAATTTCTGCTTTTCTGCCCCAATTAACGGGAATTTCTACCTTTTTGCCACAATGTAAAACGAATTTCTGCCTTTTTGCCCCAAAATAATGGGAATTTCAGCCTTTTTACCTCAAAGTAAGGGGAATTTCTGCCTTTTGCCCCAAAATATGGGTAATTTCTGCATTTTTGTTCCAAAATAAGAAAAATTTCTACAATTTTGTATCAAAATAAGAGAAATTTCTGCTTTTTGCCCCAAAATAAAAGTAATTTCTGACTTTTTGCCCTGAAATAAATGAAATTCCTGCAATTTTGCCCGAAAATAAGGGAAATTTGTGTTTTTTTGCCCCAAATGAGGGGAATTTCTGCACTTTTGCCCCAAAATATGGGGAATTTCAGGATTTTACCTCAAAATAAGAGGAATTTCAGCCTTTTTGCACCAAAATATGGGGAATTTCTGCCTTTTTGCCACAAAATAAGAAAAATTTCTGCAAGTCTGTACCAAAATAAAAGAAATTTCTAAAATTTTGCCCCAAAATAAGGGAAATTTCTGATATTTTCCCCGAAATAAGAAGAGTTTCTGTATTTTTGCCTCAAAATAAAGGCAATTTCTTCCTTTTTGCCACAAAATTAGGGGAGTTTCTGCATTTTGCTTCAAAATACAGAAAATTTCTGCATCTTTTCCCGAAAATAATGGGAACTTATGCCGATTTACCCCAAATAAAGGGAATTTCTGCATTTTTGCCCCAATATTAGGGGAATTTCTGGAATTTTTCTTCAAAATACAAGGAATTTCTGCCTTTTTGCCCGAAATTAAGGGGATTTTCTGCCTTTTTTCCCCCAAACAATAGAAATTTCTGCAATTTTATCCCCAAATAAAGGGAATTTCTGCCTTTTTGCTCCCAAATAATGGAAATTTCTGCCTTTTTGCCCTGAAATATGTGAAATGTCTGCAATTTTACCCCAAAATAAGGTGAATTTCTGCCTTTTTGTCCCCAAAAAATGGGAATTTCTGCCTTTTTACCCCAAAATAAAAATTTTTGCTTTTTTTCTCTGAAATAAGTGAAATTTCTGCAATTTTGCCTTAAAATAAAAGAAATTTCTGCAATTTTTCCCCATAATAAAGGAATTTTCTGCAATTTTGCCCCAAAATAAAAGGAATTTCTGTTTTTTGTCCCCATATAAGGGAAATTTCAGCAATTTTCTTCTAAAATAAGGGGAATTTATATTTTTTGCCCCAAAATAAGGGGAATTTCTGCATTTTTGCCCCAAAATAAAGAAAATTACTGCATGTTTTACCCCAAAATTAGGGGAATTTCTGCAATTTTATCTCCAAAATTGAGGAATTTCTGCCTTTTTCGCCGAAAACAAGGGGAATTTCTGCCATTTTGCCGCGAAATAAGTGAAATTTCTGCAGTTTTACCCCAAAATAAGGGGATTTTCTGCCTTTTTGCCCTAAAATTAGGGAATTTCTGCAATTTTGCTCCAAAATACGGGAAATTTCTGCCTTTTTGCCCCAAAATAAAAAAAAATTCTGCAATTTTGTACCAAAATAAAAGAAATTTCTGCCTTATTGCCCCAAAATAAAAAAAAAATTCTAACTTTTTTCCCTGAAATAAGTGAAATTTCTGCAATTTTGCCCCAAAATAAAGGAAATTTCTGCAATTTTGCTCCAAAGTAAAGGAATTTTTTGCAATTTTGCCCCAAATAAGGGGGATTTCTGACTTTTTGCACCCAAAAAAAAGATTTTCTCTGTTTTTGCCCCAAAATAAGGAGAATTTCAGCCTTTTTGCCCGAAAATTATGAGAATTTCTGCAATTTTTCTTCAAAATACGAAAAATTTCTGCCTTTTAGCCTCAAAAAAAGGGAATTTCTGCATTTTCCCCCAATATTAGGGAAATTTCTGCATTTTACCTCTAAATAAGGGGAATTTCTGCATTTTACCTCAAAATAAGAAGAATTTCTGCCTTTTACCCCAAAATATGGAAAATTTCTGCCTTTTTGTTCCAAAATAAAGAAAATTTCTTCAATTTTGTACCATAATAAAAGAAATTTCTCCTTTTTGCCCCAATATTATGATAATTTCTGACTTTTCACCCTGAAATAAATGAAATTTCTGCAATTTTGCCCGAAAATAAGGGAAATTTGTGCCTTTTTGCCACAAAATAACGGGAATTTCTGCCTTTTGCCCCAAAATATGGGGAATTTCAGAATTTTACCTCAAAATAAGGGGAATTTCTGCCTCTTTGCCTTGAAATATGTGAAATTTCTGCAATTTTACCCCAAAATAAGGTGAATTTATGCCTTTTTGCCCCAAAATAATGGGAATTTCTGCTTTTTTGCCCCAAAATATGAAAAATTTTTGCTTTTTTTTGAAATAAGTGAAATTTCTGCAATTTTGCCCTAAAATAAGGGAAATTTCTGCAATTTTTCCCCATAATAAAGCAAATTTCTGCAATTTTGCAGCAAAATAAGGGGAATTTCTGTTTTTTTGCCTTCAAATAAAGCAAATTTCTGCAATTTTGCCCCAAAATAAGGGGAATTTCTGTTTTTTGCCCCCAAATAAGGGAAATTTCTGCAATTTTGCCCTAAAATAAGAGGATTTTCTGCCATTTGCCCCAAAATAAGGGGAATTTCTGTTTTTTGCCCCCAAATAAGGAAAATTTCTGCAATTTTGCCCTAAAATAAGGGAAATTTCTGCAATTTTTTCCATAATAAAGCAAATATCTGCAATTTTGCTGTAAAATAAGGGAAATTTCTGCAATTTTTCCCCATAATAAAGGAAATTTCTGAAATTTTGCCCCAAAATATGGGGAATTTCAGCATTTTACCTCAAAATAAGGGGAATTTCTTCCTTATTGCCCTGAAATATGTGAAATTTCTGCAATTTTGCCCCAAAATAACGGTAATTTCTGTTTTTTGCCCCCAAATAAGGGAAATTTCTGCAATCTTGCCCTAAAATAAGGGAAATTTCTGCCATTTGCCCCAAAATAATGGGAATTTCTGCCTTTTTGCCACAAAATAAAGAAAATTACTGCATGTTTTACCCCAAAATTAGGTGAATTTCTACAATTTTGCTCCAAAATACGAGGATTTTCTGCCTTTTTCGCCGAAAATAAGAGGAATTTCTGCCATTTTGCCGTGAAATAAGTGAAATTTCTGCTGTTTTTCTCCAAAATAAAAGGAATTTCTGCCTTTATGCCCTAAAATTAGGGGAATTTCTGCAATTTTGCTCCAAAATACGGGGAATTTCTGCCTTTTTGCCCGAAAATAAAGGAAATGTATACCTTTTTGCCATAAAAAAAAAGAAATTTCTCAATTTTTGCCCCAAAAGAAGGGGATTTTCCATTTTTTTGACTCATAATAAGTGCAATTTCTGCCTTTTCCCCAAAAATACACGGATTTTCTGTCATTTTGCCCCATAATAAGGGGAATTTCTGACTTTTTGCCCTGAAATAAGTTTAATTTCTAAAATTTTACCCCAAAATAAGGGAAATGTTTGCTTTTTGCCTCAAAATAAGGAGAATTTCTGCCTTTTTGCCCCCAAATAAGGGGAATTTCAGCCTTTTTACTTCAAAATAAGTGGAATTTCTGCCTTTTTGCCCCAAAATAAGAAAAATTTCTGTAATTTTGTACGAAAATAAAAGTAATTTCTGCTTTTTGCCCCAAAATAAAAGAAATTTCTGCCTTTTTTCTTTGAAATAAGTGAAATTTTCGTAATTTTGGCCCAAAATAAGGGAAATTTTTGCAATTTTGCTTCAAAGTAAAGGAAATTTCTGCAATTTTGCCCCAAATAAGTGGAATTTCTGACTTTTTGCACCCGAAAAAAGGAGATTTTCTGTCTTTTTGCCCCAAAATAAGGAGAATTTCAGCATTTTTGCCCGAAAATTAAGAGAATTTCTGCAATTTTTCTTCAAAATATGGAAAATTCCTGCCCTTTACCCCCAAATAAAGAGAATTTCTGCATTTTCCCTAATATTAGGGGAATTTCTGCATTTTACCTCTAAATAAGGGGAATTTCTGCATTTTACTTCAAAATAAGAAGAATTTCTGCCTTTTACCGCAAATTATGGGGAATTTCTGACTTTTTGTTCCAAAATAAAGAAAATTTCTTCAATTTTGTACCATAATAAAAGAAATTTCTACTTTTTGCCCCGAAATAAGAGGAATTTCTGACTTTTTACAATGAAATAAATGAAATTTGTGCAATTTTGCCCTAAAATAAGGGAAATTTCTGCAATTTTTTCCATAATAAAGCAAATATCTGCAATTTTGCTGTAAAATAAGGGAAATTTCTGCAATTTTTCCCCATAATAAAGGAAATTTCTGAAATTTTGCCCCAAAATATGGGGAATTTCAGCATTTTACCTCAAAATAAGGGGAATTTCTTCCTTATTGCCCTGAAATATGTGAAATTTCTGCAATTTTGCCCCAAAATAACGGTAATTTCTGTTTTTTGCCCCCAAATAAGGGAAATTTCTGCAATCTTGCCCTAAAATAAGGGAAATTTCTGCCATTTGCCCCAAAATAATGGGAATTTCTGCCTTTTTGCCACAAAATAAAGAAAATTACTGCATGTTTTACCCCAAAATTAGGTGAATTTCTACAATTTTGCTCCAAAATACGAGGATTTTCTGCCTTTTTCGCCGAAAATAAGAGGAATTTCTGCCATTTTGCCGTGAAATAAGTGAAATTTCTGCTGTTTTTCTCCAAAATAAAAGGAATTTCTGCCTTTATGCCCTAAAATTAGGGGAATTTCTGCAATTTTGCTCCAAAATACGGGGAATTTCTGCCTTTTTGCCCGAAAATAAAGGAAATGTATACCTTTTTGCCATAAAAAAAAAGAAATTTCTCAATTTTTGCCCCAAAAGAAGGGGATTTTCCATTTTTTTGACTCATAATAAGTGCAATTTCTGCCTTTTCCCCAAAAATACACGGATTTTCTGTCATTTTGCCCCATAATAAGGGGAATTTCTGACTTTTTGCCCTGAAATAAGTTTAATTTCTAAAATTTTACCCCAAAATAAGGGAAATGTTTGCTTTTTGCCTCAAAATAATGAGAATTTCTGCCTTTTTGCCCCCAAATAAGGGGAATTTCAGCCTTTTTACTTCAAAATAAGGGGAATTTCTGCCTTTTTGCCCCAAAATAAGAAAAATTTCTGTAATTTTGTACGAAAATAAAAGTAATTTCTGCTTTTTGCCCCAAAATAAAAGAAATTTCTGCCTTTTTTCTTTGAAATAAGTGAAATTTTCGTAATTTTGGCCCAAAATAAGGGAAATTTCTGCAATTTTGCTTCAAAGTAAAGGAAATTTCTGCAATTTTGCCCTAAATAAGGGGAATTTCTGACTTTTTGCACCTGAAAAAGGAGATTTTCTGTCTTTTTGCCCCAAAATAAGGAGAATTTCAGCCTTTTTGCCCGAAAATTATGAGAATTTCTGCAATTTTTCTTCAAAATATGGAAAATTCCTGCCCTTTACCCCCAAATAAAGAGAATTTCTGCATTTTCCCTAATATTAGGGGAATTTCTGCATTTTACCTCTAAATAAGGGGAATTTCTGCATTTTACTTCAAAATAAGAAGAATTTCTGCTTTTACCGCAAATTATGGGGAATTTCTGACTTTTTGTTCCAAAATAAAGAAAATTTCTTCAATTTTGTAGCATAATAAAAGAAATTTCTACTTTTTGCCCCGAAATAAGAGGAATTTCTGACTTTTTACAATGAAATAAATGAAATTTGTGCAATTTTGCCCAAAAATAAGGGAAATTTGTGCCTTTTTGCCCCAAAATTATGGGAATTTCTGCCTTTTGCCCCAAATATGGGGAATTTCAGCATTTTACCTCATAATAAGGGGAATTTCTGCCTTTTTGCCCTGAAATATATGAAATTTCTGCAATTTTACCTCAAAATAAAGTGAATTTCTGCTTTTTTGCCCCAAAATAATTGGAATTTCTGACTTTTTGCCCCAATATAAGAAAAATTTTTGCTTTTTTTTCTGAAATAATGAAATTTCTGTAATTTTGCCCTAAAATAAAAGAAAGTTCTGCAATTTTTCCCCATAATAAAGAAAATTTCTGAAATTTTGCCGCAAAGTAAAGAAAATTTTAGCAATTTTCCCCCAATAAGGGGAATTTCTGTCTTTTTGCCCTAAAATTGGGGGAATTTCTGCAATTTTGCTCCAAAATACGTGGAATTTCTTCATTTTGGCCGAAAATAAAGGGAATGTATACCTTTTCGCCATAAAAAAGGAAAATTTCTTCACTTTTGCTTCAAAATAAGGGCATTTTCCGCCTTTCTGACTAAAAATACGTGCAATTTCTGCCTTTTCCCCAAAAATAAACGGAATTTCTGTCTTTTTGCCCAAAAATAAGGGGAATTTCTGACTTTTTCCCTGAAAAAAGTGAAATTTCTAAATTTTTCCCCAAAATAAGGGAAATGTCTGCTTTTTGCCCCAAAATAAAGAGAATTTCTGCCTTTTTGCCCCAAAATAGGGGGAATTTCAGCTTTTTTTCCTCAAAATAAGGGGAATTTCTGCCTTTTGCCCCAAAATATGGGGAATTTCTGTCTTTTTAACCCCAAAATAAGAAAAATTTCTGCAATTTTGTACCAAAATAAAAGAAATTTCTGCATTTTTGCCCCAAAATAAGAGAAATTTCTGCCTTATTTCCCTGAAATAAGTGAAATTTCTGCAATTTTGCCCCAAAATAATGGAAATTTCTGCAATTTTGCCCCAAAACAAGGGAAATTTCTGCAATTTTGCCCCACAGTAAAGGAAATTTCTGCAATTTTGCCCCAAAATAAGGAGAATTTCAGACTTTTTGCCCGAAAATTATGAAAATTTCTGCAATTTTCTTCAAAATACGGAAAATTTCTGCCTTTTAGCCGCAAAATAAAGGGAATTTCTGCATTTTTCCCAATATTAGGGAAATTTCTGCATTTTACCTCTAAATAAGGGGAATTTCTGCATTTTACTTCAAAATAAGAAGAATTTCTGCCTTTTACCGCAAATTATGGGGAATTTCTGCCTTTTTGTTCCAAAATAAAAAAAATTTCTTCAATTTTGTACCAAAATAAAAGAAATTTCTACTTTTTGCCCCGAAATAAGGGGAATTTCTGACTTTTTACACTGAAATAAATGAAATTTGTGCAATTTTGCCCGAAAATAAGGGAAATTTGTGCCTTTTTGCCCCAAAATTATGGGAATTTCTGCCTTTTGCCCCAAATATGGGGAATTTCAGCATTTTACCTCATAATAAGGGGAATTTCTGCCTTTTTGCGCTGAAATATATGAAATTTCTGCAATTTTACCTCAAAATAAAGTGAATTTCTGCTTTTTTGCCCCAAAATAATTGGAATTTCTGCCTTTTTGCCCCAATATAAGAAAAATTTTTGCTTTTTTTTCTGAAATAATTGAAATTTCTGTAATTTTGCCCTAAAATAAAAGAAAGTTCTGCAATTTTTCCTCATAATAAAGAAAATTTCTGAAATTTTGCCGCAAAGTAAAGGAAATTTTTGCAATTTTCCCCCAATAAGGGGAATTTCTGCCTTTTTGCCCTAAAATTAGGGGAATTTCTGCAATTTTGCTCCAAAATACGTGGAATTTCTTCATTTTGCCCGAACATAAAGGGAATGTATACCTTTTCGCCATAAAAAAAGGTAAATTTCTTCACTT
This sequence comes from Micromys minutus, assembly GCF_963924665.1. Classification (NCBI taxonomy): domain Eukaryota; kingdom Metazoa; phylum Chordata; class Mammalia; order Rodentia; family Muridae; genus Micromys; species Micromys minutus. The sequence continues at coordinate 28,885 of NW_027667801.1, forward strand.
TTGCTTCAAAATAAGGGCATTTTCCGCATTTCTGACTAAAAATATGTGCAATTTCTGCCTTTTCCCCAAAAATAAACGGAATTTCTGTCTTTTTGCCCAAAATTAAGGGGAATTTCTGACTTTTTTCCCTGAAAAAAGTGAAATTTCTAAATTTTTCCCCAAAATAAGGGAAATGTCTGCTTTTTGCCCCAAAATAAGGGGAATTTCTACCTTTTTGCCCCAAAATAGGGGGAATTTCAGCCTTTTTTCCTCAAAATAAGGAGAATTTCTGCCTTTTGCCCCAAAATATGGGGAATTTCTGTCTTTTTACCCCAAAATAAGAAAAATTTCTGCAATTTTGTACCAAAATAAAAGAAATTTCTGCATTTTTGCCCCAAAATAAGAGAAATTTCTGCCTTATTTCCCTAAAATAAGTGAAATTTCTGCAATTTTGCCCCAAAATAAGGGAAATTTCTGCAATTTTGCCCCAAAACAAGGGAAATTTCTGCAATTTTGCCCCACAGTAAAGGAAATTTCTGCAATTTTGCCCCAAAATAAGGAGAATTTCAGCCTTTTTGCCCGAAAATTATGAAAATTTCTTCAATTTTTCTTCAAAATACGGAAAATTTCTGCCTTTTAGCCGCAAAATAAAGGGTATTTCTGCATTTTTCCCCAATATTAGGGAAATTTCTGCATTTTACCTCTAAATAAGGGGAATTTCTGCATTTTTCCTCAAAATAAGAAGAATTTCTGCCTTTTACCCCAAAATATGGTGAATTTCTGCCTTTTTGTTCCAAAATAAAGAAAATTTCTTCAATTTTGTACCATAATAATAGAAATTTCCTTTTTTTGCTTCAAAATAAGGGGAATTTCTGACATTATACCTTGAAATAAATGAAATTTCTGCAATTTTGCCCGAAAATAGGGGAAATTTGTGCTTTTTTTGCCCCAAAATAAAAGGAATTTCTGCCTTTTGCCCCAAAATATGGGGAATTTCAGCATTTTACCTCAAAATAAGGGGAATTTCTGCCTTATTGCCCTGGAATATGTGAAATTTCTGCAATTTTGCACCAAAATAAAGGGAATTTCTGTTTTTTGCCTACAAATAAGGGAAATTTCTGCCATTTTGCCCTAAAATAAGGAGAATTTCTGCCATTTGCTTTCAAAATAAGGAAAATTTCTGCCATTTTGCCACAAATTAAAGAAAATTACTGCATGTTTTACCCCAAAATTAGGTGAATATCTGCAATTTTGCTCCAAAATACGAGGATTTTCTGCCTTTTTTGCCGAAAATAAGAGGAATTTCTGCCATTTTGCCGCGAAATAAGTGAAATTTCTGCAGTTCTACTCCAAAATAAGGGGAATTTGTGCCTTTTTGCCCCAAAATTAGGGGAATTTTTGCAATTTTGCTCCAAAATATGGGGAATTTCTGCCTTTTTGCCCGAAAATAAAGGGAAAGTATATCTTTTTGCCATAAAAAAGGAAAATTTCTTCACTTTTGCCCCAAAATAAGAGGATTTTCCGACTTTTTGACTCAAAATAAGTGCAATTTCTGCCTTTTCCCCAAAAATAAACGGAATTTCTGTCTTTTTGCCCCAAAATAAGGGAAATTTCTGACTTTTTGCCCTGAAATAAGTGAAATTTCTAAAATTTTTCTCCAAAATAAGGGAAATGTCTGCTTTTTGCCCCAAAATAAAATGAATTTCTGCCTTTTTGCCACAAAATAAGGGGAATTTCAGCCTTTTTTCATCAAATTAAGAGGAATTTTGACTTTTTACCCTGAAATAAATGAAATTTCTGCAATTTTGCCCGAAAATAAGGGAAATTTGTGCCTTTTTACCACAAAATAACGGGAATTTCTGCCTTTTGCCCCAAAATATGGGGAATTTCAGAATTTTACCTCAAAATAAGGGGAATTTCTGCCTCTTTGCCTTGAAATATGTGAAATTTCTGCAATTTTACCCCAAAATAAGAGGATTTTCTGCCTTTTTGCCCCAAAATAATGGGAATTTCTGCTTTTTTGCCCCAAAATATGAAAAATTTTTGCTTTTTTTTGAAATAAGTGAAATTTCTGCAATTTTTCCCCATAATAAAGCAAATTTCTGCAATTTTGCAGCAAAATAAGGGGAATTTCTGTTTTTTTGCCTTCAAATAAAGCAAATTTCTGCAATTTTGCCCCAAAATAAGGGGAATTTCTGTTTTTTGCCCCCAAATAAGGGAAATTTCTGCAATTTTGCCCTAAAATAAGAGGATTTTCTGCCATTTGCCCCAAAATAAGGGGAATTTCTGTTTTTTGCCCCCAAATAAGGAAAATTTCTGCAATTTTGCCCTAAAATAAGGGAAATTTCTGCAATTTTTTCCATAATAAAGCAAATATCTGCAATTTTGCTGTAAAATAAGGGAAATTTCTGCAATTTTTCCCCATAATAAAGGAAATTTCTGAAATTTTGCCCCAAAATATGGGGAATTTCAGCATTTTACCTCAAAATAAGGGGAATTTCTTCCTTATTGCCCTGAAATATGTGAAATTTCTGCAATTTTGCCCCAAAATAACGGTAATTTCTGTTTTTTGCCCCCAAATAAGGGAAATTTCTGCAATCTTGCCCTAAAATAAGGGAAATTTCTGCCATTTGCCCCAAAATAATGGGAATTTCTGCCTTTTTGCCACAAAATAAAGAAAATTACTGCATGTTTTACCCCAAAATTAGGTGAATTTCTACAATTTTGCTCCAAAATACGAGGATTTTCTGCCTTTTTCACCGAAAATAAGAGGAATTTCTGCCATTTTGCCGTGAAATAAGTGAAATTTCTGCTGTTTTTCTCCAAAATAAAAGGAATTTCTGCCTTTATGCCCTAAAATTAGGGGAATTTCTGCAATTTTGCTCCAAAATACGGGGAATTTCTGCCTTTTTGCCCGAAAATAAAGGAAATGTATACCTTTTTGCCATAAAAAAAAAGAAATTTCTCAATTTTTGCCCCAAAAGAAGGGGATTTTCCATTTTTTTGACTCATAATAAGTGCAATTTCTGCCTTTTCCCCAAAAATACACGGATTTTCTGTCATTTTGCCCCATAATAAGGGGAATTTCTGACTTTTTGCCCTGAAATAAGTTTAATTTCTAAAATTTTACCCCAAAATAAGGGAAATGTTTGCTTTTTGCCTCAAAATAAGGAGAATTTCTGCCTTTTTGCCCCCAAATAAGGGGAATTTCAGCCTTTTTACTTCAAAATAAGGGGAATTTCTGCCTTTTTGCCCCAAAATAAGAAAAATTTCTGTAATTTTGTACGAAAATAAAAGTAATTTCTGCTTTTTGCCCCAAAATAAAAGAAATTTCTGCCTTTTTTCTTTGAAATAAGTGAAATTTTCGTAATTTTGGCCCAAAATAAGGGAAATTTTTGCAATTTTGCTTCAAAGTAAAGGAAATTTCTGCAATTTTGCCCCAAATAAGGGGAATTTCTGACTTTTTGCACCCGAAAAAAGGAGATTTTCTGTCTTTTTGCCCCAAAATAAGGAGAATTTCAGCATTTTTGCCCGAAAATTATGAGAATTTCTGCAATTTTTCTTCAAAATATGGAAAATTCCTGCCCTTTACCCCCAAATAAAGAGAATTTCTGCATTTTCCCTAATATTAGGGGAATTTCTGCATTTTACCTCTAAATAAGGGGAATTTCTGCATTTTAATTCAAAATAAGAAGAATTTCTGCCTTTTACCGCAAATTATGGGGAATTTCTGACTTTTTGTTCCAAAATAAAGAAAATTTCTTCAATTTTGTACCATAATAAAAGAAATTTCTACTTTTTGCCCCGAAATAAGAGGAATTTCTGACTTTTTACAATGAAATAAATGAAATTTGTGCAATTTTGCCCTAAAATAAGGGAAATTTCTGCAATTTTTTCCATAATAAAGCAAATATCTGCAATTTTGCTGTAAAATAAGGGAAATTTCTGCAATTTTTCCCCATAATAAAGGAAATTTCTGAAATTTTGCCCCAAAATATGGGGAATTTCAGCATTTTACCTCAAAATAAGGGGAATTTCTTCCTTATTGCCCTGAAATATGTGAAATTTCTGCAATTTTGCCCCAAAATAACGGTAATTTCTGTTTTTTGCCCCCAAATAAGGGAAATTTCTGCAATTTTGCCCTAAAATAAAGGAAATTTCTGCCATTTGCCCCAAAATAATGGGAATTTCTGCCTTTTTGCCACAAAATAAAGAAAATTACTGCATGTTTTACCCCAAAATTAGGTGAATTTCTACAATTTTGCTCCAAAATACGAGGATTTTCTGCCTTTTTCGCCGAAAATAAGAGGAATTTCTGCCATTTTGCCGTGAAATAAGTGAAATTTCTGCTGTTTTTCTCCAAAATAAAAGGAATTTCTGCCTTTATGCCCTAAAATTAGGGGAATTTCTGCAATTTTGCTCCAAAATACGGGGAATTTCTGCCTTTTTGCCCGAAAATAAAGGAAATGTATACCTTTTTGCCATAAAAAAAAGGAATTTCTCAATTTTTGCCCCAAAAGAAGGGGATTTTCCATTTTTTTGACTCATAATAAGTGCAATTTCTGCCTTTTCCCCAAAAATACACGGATTTTCTGTCATTTTGCCCCATAATAAGGGGAATTTCTGACTTTTTGCCCTGAAATAAGTTTAATTTCTAAAATTTTACCCCAAAATAAGGGAAATGTTTGCTTTTTGCCTCAAAATAATGAGAATTTCTGCCTTTTTGCCCCCAAATAAGGGGAATTTCAGCCTTTTTACTTCAAAATAAGGGGAATTTCTGCCTTTTTGCCCCAAATAAGAAAAATTTCTGTAATTTTGTACGAAAATAAAAGTAATTTCTGCTTTTTGCCCCAAAATAAAAGAAATTTCTGCCTTTTTTCTTTGAAATAAGTGAAATTATCGTAATTTTGGCCCAAAATAAGGGAAATTTCTGCAATTTTGCTTCAAAGTAAAGGAAATTTCTGCAATTTTGCCCTAAATAAGGGGAATTTCTGACTTTTTGCACCTGAAAAAGGAGATTTTCTGTCTTTTTGCCCCAAAATAAGGAGAATTTCAGCCTTTTTGCCCGAAAATTATGAGAATTTCTGCAATTTTTCTTCAAAATATGGAAAATTCCTGCCCTTTACCCCCAAATAAAGAGAATTTCTGCATTTTCCCTAATATTAGGGGAATTTCTGCATTTTACCTCTAAATAAGGGGAATTTCTGCATTTTACTTCAAAATAAGAAGAATTTCTGCCTTTTACCGCAAATTATGGGGAATTTCTGACTTTTTGTTCCAAAATAAAGAAAATTTCTTCAATTTTGTAGCATAATAAAAGAAATTTCTACTTTTTGCCCCGAAATAAGAGGAATTTCTGAATTTTTACAATGAAATAAATGAAATTTGTGCAATTTTGCCCAAAAATAAGGGAAATTTGTGCCTTTTTGCCCCAAAATTATGGGAATTTCTGCCTTTTGCCCCAAATATGGGGAATTTCAGCATTTTACCTCATAATAAGGGGAATTTCTGCCTTTTTGCCCTGAAATATATGAAATTTCTGCAATTTTACCTCAAAATAAAGTGAATTTCTGCTTTTTTGCCCCAAAATAATTGGAATTTCTGACTTTTTGCCCCAATATAAGAAAAATTTTTGCTTTTTTTTCTGAAATAATGAAATTTCTGTAATTTTGCCCTAAAATAAAAGAAAGTTCTGCAATTTTTCCCCATAATAAAGAAAATTTCTGAAATTTTGCCGCAAAGTAAAGAAAATTTTAGCAATTTTCCCCCAATAAGGGGAATTTCTGTCTTTTTGCCCTAAAATTGGGGGAATTTCTGCAATTTTGCTCCAAAATACGTGGAATTTCTTCATTTTGGCCGAAAATAAAGGGAATGTATACCTTTTCGCCATAAAAAAGGAAAATTTCTTCACTTTTGCTTCAAAATAAGGGCATTTTCCGCCTTTCTGACTAAAAATACGTGCAATTTCTGCCTTTTCCCCAAAAATAAACGGAATTTCTGTCTTTTTACCCAAAAATAAGGGGAATTTCTGACTTTTTCCCTGAAAAAAGTGAAATTTCTAAATTTTTCCCCAAAATAAGGGAAATGTCTGCTTTTTGCCCCAAAATAAAGAGAATTTCTGCCTTTTTGCCCCAAAATAGGGGGAATTTCAGCTTTTTTTCCTCAAAATAAGGGGAATTTCTGCCTTTTGCCCCAAAATATGGGGAATTTCTGTCTTTTTAACCCCAAAATAAGAAAAATTTCTGCAATTTTGTACCAAAATGAAAGAAATTTCTGCATTTTTGCCCCAAAATAAGAGAAATTTCTGCCTTATTTCCCTGAAATAAGTGAAATTTCTGCAATTTTGCCCCAAAATAATTTAAATTTCTGCAATTTTGCCCCAAAACAAGGGAAATTTCTGCAATTTTGCCCCACAGTAAAGGAAATTTCTGCAATTTTGCCCCAAAATAAGGAGAATTTCAGACTTTTTGCCCGAAAATTATGAAAATTTCTGCAATTTTCTTCAAAATACGGAAAATTTCTGCCTTTTAGCCGCAAAATAAAGGGAATTTCTGCATTTTTCCCAATATTAGGGAAATTTCTGCATTTTACCTCTAAATAAGGGGAATTTCTGCATTTTACTTCAAAATAAGAAGAATTTCTGCCTTTTACCGCAAATTATGGGGAATTTCTGCCTTTTTGTTCCAAAATAAAGAAAATTTCTTCAATTTTGTACCAAAATAAAAGAAATTTCTACTTTTTGCCCCGAAATAAGGGGAATTTCTGACTTTTTACACTGAAATAAATGAAATTTGTGCAATTTTGCCCGAAAATAAGGGAAATTTGTGCCTTTTTGCCCCAAAATTATGGGAATTTCTGCCTTTTGCCCCAAATATGGGGAATTTCAGCATTTTACCTCATAATAAGGGGAATTTCTGCCTTTTTGCGCTGAAATATATGAAATTTCTGCAATTTTACCTCAAAATAAAGTGAATTTCTGCTTTTTTGCCCCAAAATAATTGGAATTTCTGCCTTTTTGCCCCAATATAAGAAAAATTTTTGCTTTTTTTTCTGAAATAATTGAAATTTCTGTAATTTCGCCCTAAAATAAAAGAAAGTTCTGCAATTTTTCCTCATAATAAAGAAAATTTCTGAAATTTTGCCGCAAAGTAAAGGAAATTTTTGCAATTTTCCCCCAATAAGGGGAATTTCTGCCTTTTTGCCCTAAAATTAGGGGAATTTCTGCAATTTTGCTCCAAAATACGTGGAATTTCTTCATTTTGCCCGAACATAAAGGGAATGTATACCTTTTCGCCATAAAAAAAGGTAAATTTCTTCACTTTTGCTTCAAAATAAGGGCATTTTCCGCATTTCTGACTAAAAATATGTGCAATTTCTGCCTTTTCCCCAAAAATAAACGGAATTTCTGTCTTTTTGCCCAAAATTAAGGGAAATTTCTGACTTTTTTCCTTGAAAAAAGTGAAATTTCTAAATTTTTCCCCAAAATAAGGGAAATGTCTGCTTTTTGCCCCAAAATAAGGGGAATTTCTACCTTTTTGCCCCAAAATAGGGGGAATTTCAGCCTTTTTTCCTCAAAATAAGGAGAATTTCTGCCTTTTGCCCCAAAATATGGGGAATTTCTGTCTTTTTACCCCAAAATAAGAAAAATTTCTGCAATTTTGTACCAAAATAAAAGAAATTTCTGCATTTTTGCCCCAAAATAAGAGAAATTTCTGCCTTATTTCCCTAAAATAAGTGAAATTTCTGCAATTTTGCCCCAAAATAAGGGAAATTTCTGCAATTTTGCCCCAAAACAAGGGAAATTTCTGCAATTTTGCCCCACAGTAAAGGAAATTTCTGCAATTTTGCCCCAAAATAAGGAGAATTTCAGCCTTTTTGCCCGAAAATTATGAAAATTTCTTCAATTTTTCTTCAAAATACGGATAATTTCTGCCTTTTAGCCGCAAAATAAAGGGTATTTCTGCATTTTTCCCCAATATTAGGGAAATTTCTGCATTTTACCTCTAAATAAGGGGAATTTCTGCATTTTTCCTCAAAATAAGAAGAATTTCTGCCTTTTACCCCAAAATATGGTGAATTTCTGCCTTTTTGTTCCAAAATAAAGAAAATTTCTTCAATTTTGTACCATAATAATAGAAATTTCCTTTTTTTGCTTCAAAATAAGGGGAATTTCTGACATTATACCTTGAAATAAATGAAATTTCTGCAATTTTGCCCGAAAATAGGGGAAATTTGTGCCTTTTTTGGCCCAAAATAAGGGGAATGTCTGCCTTTTGCCCCAAAATATGGGGAATTTCAGCATTTTACCTCAAAATAAGGGGAATTTCTGCTTTTTTGCAAAGAAATATGTGAAATTTCTGCAATTTTACCCCAAAATAAGGTGAATTTCTGCCTTTTTGCCCCAAAGTAATGGGAATTTCTGCTTTTTTGCCCCAAAATAAGAAAATTTTTGTTTTTTCTTCTGAAATAAGTTAAATTTCTGCACTTTTGCCCTAAAAAAAGGGAATTTTCTGCAATATTTCCCAAATAATAAAGCAAATTTCTGCAATTTTGCCGCAAAATAAGGGGAATTTCTGTTTTTTGCCCCCAAATAAAGCAAATTTCTGCAATTTTGCCCCGAAATAAGGGGAATTTCTGTTTTTTGTCCTCAAATAAGGGAAATTTCTGCAATTTTGCCCTAAAATAAAGGGAATTTCTGCCATTTGCCCCAAAATAAGAGGAATTTCTGCCTATTTGCCACAAAATAAAGAAAATTACTGCATGTTTTACCCCAAAATTAGGTGAATTTCTGCAATTTTGCTCCAAAATACGAGGATTTTCTGCGTTTTTGGCCGAAAATAAAAGGAATTTCTGCCATCTTGCCGTGAAATAAGTGAAATTTCTACAGTATTACCCCAAAATAAGGGGAATTTCTGCGTTTTTGCCTCAAAATTAGGGGAATTTCGTCAATTTTGCTCCAAAATACGGGGAATTTCAGCCTTTTTTCCCGAAAATAAAAGGAATGTATATATTTTTGCCATAAAAAAGGGAAATTTCTTCACTTTTGCCCCAAAATAAAGCGATTTTCCGCCTTTTTGACTCAAAGTAAGTGCAATTTCTGCCTTTTCCCAAAAAATAAATGGAATTTCTGTCTTTTTGCCCCAAAATAGAAAGAATTTCTGACTTTTTGCCCTGAAATAAGTGAAATTTCTAAAATTATTCCCTAAAATAAAGGAAATGTCTGCTTTTTGCCACAAAATAAGGGGAATTTCAGCCTTTTTTCCTCAAAATAAGTGGAATTTCTGCCTTTTGCCCCAAAATATGGGAAATTTATGCTTTTGACCCAAATAAGAAAAATTTCTGAAATTTTGTATCAAAATAGAAGAAATTTCTGCCTTTTTGTTCCAAAATAAGAGAAATTTCTGCCTTTTTTCTCTGAAATAAGTAAAATTTCTGCAATTTTGCCCCAAAATAAGGGAAATTTCTGCAATTTTGCCCCAAAGTAGAAAAAATTTCTGCAATTTTGCCTCAAATATGAGGAATTTCTAAATTTTGGCACCCGAAAAAAAAGAGATTTTCTGTCTTTTTGCCCCAAAATAAGGAGAATTTCAGCCTTTTTGCCCGAAAATTATGAGAATTTCTGCAATTTTTCTTCAAAATACAGAAAATTTCTGCCTTTTAGCCCCAAAATAAAAGGAATTTCTGCATTTTTCCCCAATATTAGGGGAATTTCTGCATTTTACCTCTAAATAAAAAGAATTTCTGCATGTTACCTCAAAATAAGAAGAATTTCTGCCTTTTACCCCAAAATATGGGGAATTTCTGCCTTTTTGTTCCAAAATAAAGAAAATTTCTTCAATTTTGTACCATAATAAAAGAAATTTCTCCTTTTTGCCCCAAAATTAGGGGAATTTCTGACGTTTTACCCTGAAATAAATGAAATTTCTGCAATTTTGCCCGAAAATAAGGGAAGTTTGTTCCTTTTTTGGCCCAAAATAAGGGGAATTTCTGCCTTTTGCACCAAAATATGGGGAATTTCAGCATTTTACCTCAAAATAAGGGGAATTTCTGTTTTTTGCAATGAAATATTTGAAATTTCTGCAATTTAACCCCAAAATAAGGTGAATTTCTGCCTTTTTGCCCCAAAATAATAAGAATTTCTGCCTTTATGCCCCAAAATAAGAAAAATTTTTGTTTTTTCTTCTGAAATAAGTGTAATTTCTGCACTTTTGCCCTAAAATAAGGGAATTTTCTGCAATTGTTCCCCAATAATAAAGCAAATTTCTTCAATTTTGCCGCAAAATAAGGTTAATTTCAGTTTTTTGCCCCCAAATAAAGCAAATTTCTGCAATTTTGCCCCAAAATAAGGGGAATATCTGTTTTTTGCCCCCAAGTAAGGAAAATTTCTGCTATTTTGCCCTAAAATAATGGGAATTTCTGCCATTTGCCCCAAAATAAGGGGAATTGTTGCCTATTTGCCACAAAATAAAGAAAATTACTGCATGTTTTGCCCCAAAATTAGGTGAATTTCTGCAATTTTGCTCCAAAATACGAGGATTTTCTGCGTTTTTCGCCGAAAATAAGGGGAATTTCTGCCATCTTGCCGCGAAATAAGTGAAATTTCTGCAGTTTTACCCTAAAATAAGGGGAATTTCTGCAATTTTGCTCCAAAATACGGGGAATTTCTGCCTTTTTGCCCGAATATAAAGGGAATGTATAAATTTTTGCCATAAAAAAGGAAAATTTCTTCACTTTTGCCCCAAAATAATGCGATTTTCAGCCTTTTTGACTCAAAATAAGTGCAATTTCTGCCTTTTCCTCAAAAATAAACGGAATTTCTGTCTTTTTGCCTCAAAATAAGGAGAATTTCTGAATTTTTGCCTAGAAATAAGTGAAATTTCAAAAATTTTTCACCAAAATAAGGGAAATGTCTGCTTTTTGCCTCAAAATAAGGGAAATTTCTGCCTTTTTGCCCCAAAATAAAGGGAATTTCAGGTATTTTTTTTCCTCCAATAAAGGGGAATTTCTGCCTTTTGCCACAAAATATGTGAAATTTCTGCAATTTTACCCCAAAATAATTGGAATTTCTGCCTTTTTGCCCCAAAATAATTGGAATTTCTGCCTTTTTGCCCCAAAATAAGAAAAATTTTTTTTTTCTGAAATAAGTGAAATTTCTGTAATTTTGCCCTAAAATAAAAGAAATTTCTGCAATTTTTCACCATAATAAAGAAAATTTCTGCAATTTTGCCGCAAAGTAGAGGAAATTTCTGCAATTTTCCCCCAATAAGGGGAATTCCTGTCTTTTTGCCCCAAAATTAGAGGAATTTCTGCAATTTTGCTCCAAAATACGTGGAATTTCTGCATTTTGCCCGAAAATAAATGGAATGTATACCTTTTCGCCATAAAAAAGGGAAATTTCTTCACTTTTGCTTCAAAATAAGGGCATTTTCCGCCTTTTTGACTCAAAATAAGTGCAATTTCTGCCTTTTCCCCAAGAATAAACGGAATTTCTGACTTTTTGCCCCAAAATAAGGAGAATTTCTGACTTTTTGCCCTGAAATAAGTGAAATTTCTAAATTTTTCCCCAAAATAAGGGAAATGTCTGCTTTTTGCCCCAAAATAGGGGGAATTTCAGCCTTTTTTCCTCAAAATAAGGGGAATTTCTGCCTTTTGCCCCAAAATATGGGGAATTTCTGTCTTTTTGCTCCAAAATAAGAAAAATTTCTGCAATTTTGTACCAAAATAAAAGAAATTTCTGCCTTTTTGCCCCAAAATAAGAGAAATTTCTGCCTTATTTCCCTGAAATAAGTGAAATTTCTGCAATTTTGCCCCAAAACAAGGGAAATTTCTGCAATTTTGCCCCAAAATAAGGGTAATTTCTGCAATTTTGCCCCACAGTAAAGGAAATTTCTGCAATTTTGCCCCAAAATAAGGAGAATTTCAGCCTTTTTGCCCGAAAATTATGAAAATTTCTGCAATTTTTCTTCAAAATATGGAAAATTTCTGCTTTTTAGCCCCACAATAGAGGGAATTTCTGCATTTTTTCCCAGTATTAGGGGAATTTCTGCATTTTACCTCTAAATAAGGAGAATTTCTGCATTTTTCCTCAAAATAAGAAGAATTTCTGCCTTTTACCCCAAAATATGGTGAATTTCTGCCTTTTTGTTCCAAAATAAAGAAAATTTCTTTAATTTTGTACCATAATAAAAGAAATTTCTCCTTTTTGCCCCAAAATAAGGGGAATTTCTGACTTTATACCTTGAAATAAATGAAATTTCTGCAATTTTGCCCCAAAATAAGGGAAATTTGTGCCTTTTTTGGCCCAAAATAAGGGGAATTTCTGCCTTTTGCCCCAAAATATAAGGAATTTCAGCATTTTACCTCAAAATAAGGGGAATTTTTGCTTTTTTGCAATGAAATATGTGAAATTTCTGCAATTTAACCCCAAAATAAGGTGAATTTCTGGCTTTTTGCCTCAAAATAATGGGAATTTTTGCCTTTTTGCCCTAAAATAAGAAAAATTTTTGTTTTTTCTTCTGAAATAAGTTAAATTTCTGCAATTTTGCCCCAAAATAATGGGAATTTCTGTTTTTTGCCCCCAAATAATGGAAATTTCTGCAATTTTGCCCTAAAATAAAGGGAATTTCTGCCATTTGCCCCAAAATAAGGGGAATTTTGCCTATTTGCCACAAAATAAAGAAAATTACTGCACGTTTTACCCCAAAATTAGGTGAATTTCTCCAATTATGCTCCAAAATACGAGGATTTTCTGCGTTTTTCGCCGAAAATAAGGGGAATTTCTGCCATCTTGCCGTGAAATAAGTGAAATTTTTGCAGGTTTACCCCAAAATAATGGGAATTTCTGCGTTTTTGCCCCAAAATTAGGGGAATTTCTGCAATTTTGCTCCAAAATACGGGGAATTTCTGCATTTTTGCCCGAAAATAAAGGGAATGTATACCTTTTTGCCAAAAAAAAAGGGAAATTTCTTCACTTTTGCCCCAAAATAAAGCGATTTTCTGCCTTTTTGACTCAAAATAAGTGCAATTTCTGCCTTTTCCCCAAAAATAAACGGAATTTCTGTCTTTTTGCCCCAAAATAAGGGGAAATTCTGACTTTTTGCCCTGAAATAAGTGAAATTTCTAAAATTTTTCCCCAAAATAAGGGAAATGTCTGCTTTTTGCCCCAAAATAAGAAGAATTTCTGCCTTTTTGCCCCAAAATAAAGGGAATTTCAGCCTTTTTTCCTCAAAATAAGTGGAATTTCTGCCTTTTGCCACAAAATATGGGAAATTTATGCCTTTTTGCCCCAAATTAAGAAAAATTTCTGCAATTTTGTACCAAAATAAAAGAAATTTCTGCCTTTTTGTTCCAAAATAAGAGAAATTTCTGCCTTTTTTCCCTTAAAGAAGTGAAATTTCTGCAATTTTGCCCAAAAATAATGGAAATTTCTGCAATTTTGCCCCAAAGTAGAGGAAATTTCTGCAATTTTGCCCCAAATAAGGGGAATTTTTGAATTTTGCACCCGAAAAAGGAGATTTTCTGTCTTTTTGCCCCCAAATAAGGAGAATTTCAGCATTTTTGCCCGAAAATTATGAGAATTTCTGCAATTTTTCTTAAAAATACGGAAAATTTCTGCATTTTAGCCCCAAAATAAAGGGAAGTTCTGCATTTTTCCCCAATATTAGGGGAATTTCTGCATTTTACCTCTAAATAAAAGGAATTTCTGCATGTTACCTCAAAACAAGAAGAATTTCTGCCTTTTACCCCAAAATATGGGGAATTTCTGCCTTTTTGTTCCAAAATAAAGAAAATTTCTTCAATTTTGTACCATAATAAAAGAAATTTCTCCTTTTTGCCCCAAAATAAGGGGAATTTCTGACTTTTTACCCTGAAATAAATGAAATTTCTGCAATTTTGCCTGAAAATAAGGGAAATTTTGCCTTTTTTGCCCCCCAAAAAAGGGGAATTTCTGCCTTTTGTCCCAAAATATAGCTAATTTCAGCATTTTACCTCAAAATAAGGAAAATTTCTCCCTTTTTGCCCTGAAATATATGAAATTTTTTCAATTTTTCCCCAAAATAAGGTGAATTTCTGCCTTTATGCCCCAAAATAAGGGTAATTTCTGCCTTTTTGCCCCAAAATAAGGGGAATTTCAGCATTTTTTTCCTCAAAATAAGGGGAATTTCTGCCTTTTGCCCCAAAATATGGGGAATTTCTGCCTTTTTGCCCCAAAATAAGAGAAATTTTGCCTTTTTTCCCTGAAATAAGTGAAATTTCTGCAATTTTGCCCCAAAATAAGGGAAATTTCTGCAATTTTGCCCCAAAGTAAAGGAAATTTCTGCAGATTTGCCCCAAATAAGGGGAATTTCTGACTTTTTGCCCCAAAATTAGGGGAATTTTTGCAATTTTGCTCCAAATACGGGGAATTTCTGCCTTTTTGCCCGAAAATAAAGGGAATGTATACCTTTTTGCCATAAAAAAGGGAAATTTCTTCACTTTTGCCCCAAAATAAGGGGATTTTCGGACTTTTTGACTCAAAATAAGTGCAATTTCTGCCTTTTCCCCAAAAATAAATGGAATTTCTGCGTTTTTGCCCCAAAATAAGGGGAATTTCTGACTTTTTTCCCTGAAATAAGTGAAATTTCTCTAATTTTTCCCCAAAATAAGGGAAATGTCTGCTTTTTGCCCCAAAATAAAGGGAATTTTTGCCTTTTTGCCCCAAAATAGGGGGAATTTCAGCATTTTTTCTTCAAAATAAGGGGAATTTCTGCCTTTTGCCCCAAAATATGGGGAATTTCTGTCTTTTTGCTCCAAAATAAGAAAAATTTCTGCAATTTTGTACCAAGATAAAAAAAATTTCTGCCTTTTTGCCCCAAAATAAGAGAAATTTCTGCCTTATTTCCCTGAAATAAGTGAAATTTCTGCAATTTTGCCCCAAAACAAGGAAATTTCTGCAATTTTGCCCCAAAATAAGGGTAATTTCTGCAATTTTGCCCCACAGTAAAGGAAATTTCTGCAATTTTGCCCCAAAATAAGGAGAATTTCAGCCTTTTTGCCCGAAAATTATGAAAATTTCTGCAATTTTTCTTCAAAATACGGAAAATTTTTGCCTTTTATCCCCAAAATAAAGGGGATTTCTGCATTTTTCCCAATATTAGGGGAATTTCTGCATTTTACCTCTAAATAAGGAGAATTTCTGCATTTTTCCTCAAAATAAGAAGAATTTCTGCCTTTTACCCCAAAATATGGTGAATTTCTGCCTTTTTGTTCCAAAATAAAGAAAATTTCTTTAATTTTGTACCATAATAAAAGAAATTTCTCCTTTTTGCCCCAAAATAAGGGGAATTTCTGACTTTATACCTTGAAATAAATGAAATTTCTGCAATTTTGCCCCAAAATAAGGGAAATTTGTGCCTTTTTTGGCCCAAAATAAGGGGAATTTCTGCCTTTTGCCCCAAAATATAAGGAATTTCAGCATTTTACCTCAAAATAAGGGGAATTTTTGCTTTTTTGCAATAAAATATGTGAAATTTCTGCAATTTAACGCCAAAATAAGGTGAATTTCTGCCTTTTCCCTAAAATAATGGGAATTTTTGCCTTTTTGCCCTAAAATATAAAAATTTTTGTTTTTTTTCTGAAATAAGTTAAATTTCTGCAATTTTGCCCTAAAATAAGGGAATTTTCTGCAATATTTCACAAATAATAAAGCAAATTTCTGCAATTTTGCCGCAAAATAAGGGGAATTTTTTTTTGCCCCCAAATAAAGCAAATTTCTGCAATTTTGCCGCAAAATAAGGGGAATTTTTGTTTTTTGCCCCCAAATAAAGCAAATTTCTTCAATTTTGCCCCAAAATAAGGGGAATTTCTGTTTTTTGCCCCCAAATAATGGAAATTTCTGCAATTTTGCCCTAAAATAAAGGGAATTTCTGCCATTTGCCCCAAAATAAGGGGAATTTTTGCCGATTTGCCACAAAATAAAGAAAATTACTGCATGTTTTACCCCAAAATTAGGTGAATTTCTCCAATTTTGCTCCAAAATACGAGGATTTTCTGCGTTTTTCGCCGAAAATAAGGGGAATTTCTGCCATCTTGCCGCGAAATAAGTGAAATTTCTGCAGTTTTACCCCAAAATAAAGGGAATTTCTGCGTTTTTGCCCCAAAATTAGGGGAATTTCTGCAATTTTGCTCCAAAATACGGGGAATTTCTGCCTTTTTGCCTGAAAATAAAGGGAATGTATACCTTTTTGCCAAAAAAAAGGGAAATTTCTTCACTTTTGCCCCAAAATAAAGCGATTTTCTGCCTTTTTGACTCAAAATAAGTGCAATTTCTGCCTTTTCCCCAAAAATAAACGGAATTTCTGTCTTTTTGCCCCAAAATAAGGGGAAATTCTGACTTTTTGCCCTGAAATAAGTGAAATTTCTAAAATTTTTCCCCAAAATAAGGGAAATGTTTGCTTTTTGCCCCAAAATAAGAAGAATTTCTGCCTTTTTGCCCCAAAATAAGGGGAATTTCAGCCTTTTTTCCTCAAAATACGTGGAATTTCTGCCTTTTGCCCCAAAATATGGGAAATTTATGCCTTTTTGCCCCAAAATAATAAAAATTTCTGCAATTTTGTACCAAAATAAAAGAAATTTCTGCCTTTTTTTCCAAAATAAGAGAAATTTCTGCCTATTTTCCCTTAAATAAGTGAAATTTCTGCAATTTTGCCCAAAAATAAGGGAAATTTCTGCAATTTTGCCCCAAAGTAGATGAAATTTCTGCAATTTTGCCCCAAATAAGGGGAATTTTTGAATTTTGCACCCGAAAAAGGAGATTTTCTGTCTTTTTGCCCCCAAATAAGGAGAATTTCAGCCTTTTTGCCCGAAAATTATGAGAATTTCTGAAATTTTTCTTCAAAATACAGAAAATTTCTGCCTTTTAGCCCCAAAATAAAGGGAAGTTCTGCATTTTTCCCCAATATTAGGGGAATTTCTGCATTTTACCTTTAAATAAAAGGAATTTCTGCATGTTACCTCAAAACAAGAAGAATTTCTGCCTTTTACCCCAAAATATGGGGAATTTCTGCCTTTTTGTTCCAAAATAAAGAAAATTTCTTCAATTTTGTACCATAATAAAAGAAATTTCTCCTTTTTGCCCCAATATAAGGGGAATTTCTGACTTTTTACCCTGAAATAAATGAAATTTCTGCAATTTTGCCTGAAAATAAGGGAAATTTTGCCTTTTTTGCCCCCAAAAAAAGGGGAATTTCTGCCTTTTGTCCCAAAATATAGCTAATTTCAGCATTTTACCTCAAAATAAATAAAATTTCTCCCTTTTTGCCCTGAAATATATGAAATTTTTTCAATTTTTCCCCAAAATAAGGTGAATTTCTGCCTTTATGCCCCAAAATAAGGATAATTTCTGCCTTTTTGCCCCAAAATAAGAGAAATTTCTGCCTTATTTCCCTGAAATAAGTGAAATTTCTGCAATTTTGCCCCAAAACAAGGAAATTTCTGCAATTTTGCCCCAAAATAAGGGTAATTTCTGCAATTTTGCCCCACAGTAAAGGAAATTTCTGCAATTTTGCCCCAAAATAAGGAGAATTTCAGCCTTTTTGCCCGAAAATTATGAAAATTTCTGCAATTTTTCTTCAAAATACGGAAAATTTTTGCCTTTTATCCCCAAAATAAAGGGGATTTCTGCATTTTTCCCAATATTAGGGGAATTTCTGCATTTTACCTCTAAATAAGGAGAATTTCTGCATTTTTCCTCAAAATAAGAAGAATTTCTGCCTTTTACCCCAAAATATGGTGAATTTCTGCCTTTTTGTTCCAAAATAAAGAAAATTTCTTTAATTTTGTACCATAATAAAAGAAATTTCTCCTTTTTGCCCCAAAATAAGGGGAATTTCTGACTTTATACCTTGAAATAAATGAAATTTCTGCAATTTTGCCCCAAAATAAGGGAAATTTGTGCCTTTTTTGGCCCAAAATAAGGGGAATTTCTGCCTTTTGCCCCAAAATATAAGGAATTTCAGCATTTTACCTCAAAATAAGGGGAATTTTTGCTTTTTTGCAATAAAATATGTGAAATTTCTGCAATTTAACGCCAAAATAAGGTGAATTTCTGCCTTTTCCCTAAAATAATGGGAATTTTTGCCTTTTTGCCCTAAAATATAAAAATTTTTGTTTTTTTTCTGAAATAAGTTAAATTTCTGCAATTTTGCCCTAAAATAAGGGAATTTTCTGCAATATTTCACAAATAATAAAGCAAATTTCTGCAATTTTGCCGCAAAATAAGGGGAATTTTTTTTTGCCCCCAAATAAAGCAAATTTCTGCAATTTTGCCGCAAAATAAGGGGAATTTTTGTTTTTTGCCCCCAAATAAAGCAAATTTCTTCAATTTTGCCCCAAAATAAGGGGAATTTCTGTTTTTTGCCCCCAAATAATGGAAATTTCTGCAATTTTGCCCTAAAATAAAGGGAATTTCTGCCATTTGCCCCAAAATAAGGGGAATTTTTGCCGATTTGCCACAAAATAAAGAAAATTACTGCATGTTTTACCCCAAAATTAGGTGAATTTCTCCAATTTTGCTCCAAAATACGAGGATTTTCTGCGTTTTTCGCCGAAAATAAGGGGAATTTCTGCCATCTTGCCGCGAAATAAGTGAAATTTCTGCAGTTTTACCCCAAAATAAAGGGAATTTCTGCGTTTTTGCCCCAAAATTAGGGGAATTTCTGCAATTTTGCTCCAAAATACGGGGAATTTCTGCCTTTTTGCCTGAAAATAAAGGGAATGTATACCTTTTTGCCAAAAAAAAGGGAAATTTCTTCACTTTTGCCCCAAAATAAAGCGATTTTCTGCCTTTTTGACTCAAAATAAGTGCAATTTCTGCCTTTTCCCCAAAAATAAACGGAATTTCTGTCTTTTTGCCCCAAAATAAGGGGAAATTCTGACTTTTTGCCCTGAAATAAGTGAAATTTCTAAAATTTTTCCCCAAAATAAGGGAAATGTTTGCTTTTTGCCCCAAAATAAGAAGAATTTCTGCCTTTTTGCCCCAAAATAAGGGGAATTTCAGCCTTTTTTCCTCAAAATACGTGGAATTTCTGCCTTTTGCCCCAAAATATGGGAAATTTATGCCTTTTTGCCCCAAAATAATAAAAATTTCTGCAATTTTGTACCAAAATAAAAGAAATTTCTGCCTTTTTTTCCAAAATAAGAGAAATTTCTGCCTATTTTCCCTTAAATAAGTGAAATTTCTGCAATTTTGCCCAAAAATAAGGGAAATTTCTGCAATTTTGCCCCAAAGTAGATGAAATTTCTGCAATTTTGCCCCAAATAAGGGGAATTTTTGAATTTTGCACCCGAAAAAGGAGATTTTCTGTCTTTTTGCCCCCAAATAAGGAGAATTTCAGCCTTTTTGCCCGAAAATTATGAGAATTTCTGAAATTTTTCTTCAAAATACAGAAAATTTCTGCCTTTTAGCCCCAAAATAAAGGGAAGTTCTGCATTTTTCCCCAATATTAGGGGAATTTCTGCATTTTACCTTTAAATAAAAGGAATTTCTGCATGTTACCTCAAAACAAGAAGAATTTCTGCCTTTTACCCCAAAATATGGGGAATTTCTGCCTTTTTGTTCCAAAATAAAGAAAATTTCTTCAATTTTGTACCATAATAAAAGAAATTTCTCCTTTTTGCCCCAATATAAGGGGAATTTCTGACTTTTTACCCTGAAATAAATGAAATTTCTGCAATTTTGCCTGAAAATAAGGGAAATTTTGCCTTTTTTGCCCCCAAAAAAAGGGGAATTTCTGCCTTTTGTCCCAAAATATAGCTAATTTCAGCATTTTACCTCAAAATAAATAAAATTTCTCCCTTTTTGCCCTGAAATATATGAAATTTTTTCAATTTTTCCCCAAAATAAGGTGAATTTCTGCCTTTATGCCCCAAAATAAGGATAATTTCTGCCTTTTTGCCCCAAAATAAGGGGAATTTCAGCATTTTTTCCTCAAAATAAGGAAAATTTCTGCCTTTTGCCCCAAAATATGGGGAATTTCTGCCTTTTTGCCCGAAAATAAAGGAAATGTATACCTTTTTGCCATAAAAAAAAGAAATTTCTCAATTTTTGCCCCAAAAGAAGGGGATTTTCCATTTTTTTGACTGATAATAAGTGCAATTTCTGCCTTTTCCCCAAAAATACACGGATTTTCTGTCATTTTGCCCCATAATAAGGGGAATTTCTGACTTTTTGCCCTGAAATAAGTTTAATTTCTAAAATTTTACCCCAAAATAAGGGAAATGTTTGCTTTTTGCCTCAAAATAATGAGAATTTCTGCCTTTTTGCCCCCAAATAAGGGGAATTTCAGCCTTTTTACTTCAAAATAAGGGGAATTTCTGCCTTTTTGCCCCAAAATAAGAAAAATTTCTGTAATTTTGTACAAAAATAAAAGTAATTTCTGCTTTTTGCCCCAAAATAAAAGAAATTTCTGCCTTTTTTCTTTGAAATAAGTGAAATTTTCGTAATTTTGGCCCAAAATAAGGGAAATTTCTGCAATTTTGCTTCAAAGTAAAAGAAATTTCTGCAATTTTGCCCCAAATAAGGGGAATTTCTGACTTTTTGCACCCGAAAAAAGGAGATTTTCTGTCTTTTTGCCCCAAAATAAGGAGAATTTCAGACTTTTTGCCCGAAAATTATGAGAATTTCTGCAATTTTTCTTCAAAATATGGAAAATTCCTGCCCTTTACCCCCAAATAAAGAGAATTTCTGCATTTTCCCTAATATTAGGGAAATTTCTGCATTTTACCTCTAAATAAGGGGAATTTCTGCATTTTACTTCAAAATAAGAAGAATTTCTGCCTTTTACCGCAAATTATGGGGAATTTCTGACTTTTTGTTCCAAAATAAAGAAAATTTCTTCAATTTTGTACCATAATAAAAGAAATTTCTACTTTTTGCCCCGAAATAAGAGGAATTTCTGAATTTTTACAATGAAATAAATGAAATTTGTGCAATTTTGCCCAAAAATAAGGGAAATTTGTGCCTTTTTGCCCCAAAATTTTGGGAATTTCTGCCTTTTGCCCCAAATATGGGGAATTTCAGCATTTTACCTCATAATAAGGGGAATTTCTGCCTTTTTGCCCTGAAATATATGAAATTTCTGCAATTTTACCTCAAAATAAAGTGAATTTCTGCTTTTTTGCCCCAAAATAATTGGAATTTCTGACTTTTTGCCCCAATATAAGAAAAATTTTTGCTTTTTTTTCTGAAATAATGAAATTTCTGTAATTTTGCCCTAAAATAAAAGAAAGTTCTGCAATTTTTCCCCATAATAAAAAAATTTCTGAAATTTTGCCGCAAAGTAAAGAAAATTTTAGCAATTTTCCCCCAATAAGGGGAATTTCTGTCTTTTTGCCCTAAAATTGGGGGAATTTCTGCAATTTTGCTCCAAAATACGTGGAATTTCTTCATTTTGGCCGAAAATAAAGGGAATGTATACCTTTTCGCCATAAAAAAGGAAAATTTCTTCACTTTTGCTTCAAAATAAGGGCATTTTCCGCCTTTCTGACTAAAAATACGTGCAATTTCTGCCTTTTCCCCAAAAATAAACGGAATTTCTGTCTTTTTGCCCAAAAATAAGGGGAATTTCTGACTTTTTCCCTGAAAAAAGTGAAATTTCTAAATTTTTCCCCAAAATAAGGGAAATGTCTGCTTTTTGCCCCAAAATAAAGAGAATTTCTGCCTTTTTGCCCCAAAATAGGGGGAATTTCAGCTTTTTTTCCTCAAAATAAGGGGAATTTCTGCCTTTTGCCCCAAAATATGGGGAATTTCTGTCTTTTTAACCCC
Organism: Micromys minutus; assembly: GCF_963924665.1. Taxonomy (NCBI): domain Eukaryota; kingdom Metazoa; phylum Chordata; class Mammalia; order Rodentia; family Muridae; genus Micromys; species Micromys minutus. Next base: position 50,666 of record NW_027667801.1, read on the forward strand.
AAAATAAAAAAAATTTCTGCAATTTTGTACCAAAATAAAAGAAATTTCTGCATTTTTGCCCCAAAATAAGAGAAATTTCTGCCTTATTTCCCTGAAATAAGTGAAATTTCTGCAATTTTGCCCCAAAATAATGGAAATTTCTGCAATTTTGCCCCAAAACAAGGGAAATTTCTGCAATTTTGCCCCACAGTAAAGGAAATTTCTGTAATTTTGCCCCAAAATAAGGAGAATTTCAGACTTTTTGCCCGAAAATTATGAAAATTTCTGCAATTTTCTTCAAAATACGGAAAATTTCTGCCTTTTAGCCGCAAAATAAAGGGAATTTCTGCATTTTTCCCAATATTAGGGAAATTTCTGCATTTTACCTCTAAATAAGGGGAATTTCTGCATTTTACTTCAAAATAAGAAGAATTTCTGCCTTTTACCGCAAATTATGGGGAATTTCTGCCTTTTTGTTCCAAAATAAAGAAAATTTCTTCAATTTTGTACCAAAATAAAAGAAATTTCTACTTTTTGTCCCGAAATAAGGGGAATTTCTGACTTTTTACACTGAAATAAATGAAATTTGTGCAATTTTGCCCGAAAATAAGGGAAATTTGTTCCTTTTTGCCCCAAAATTATGGGAATTTCTGCCTTTTGCCCCAAATATGGGGAATTTCAGCATTTTACCTCATAATAAGGGGAATTTCTGCCTTTTTGCGCTGAAATATATGAAATTTCTGCAATTTTACCTCAAAATAAAGTGAATTTCTGCTTTTTTGCCCCAAAATAATTGGAATTTCTGCCTTTTTGCCCCAATATAAGAAAAATTTTTGCTTTTTTTTCTGAAATAATTGAAATTTCTGTAATTTTGCCCTAAAATAAAAGAAAGTTCTGCAATTTTTCCCCATAATAAAGAAAATTTCTGAAATTTTGCCGCAAAGTAAAGGAAATTTTTGCAATTTTCCCCCAATAAGGGGAATTTCTGCCTTTTTGCCCTAAAATTAGGGGAATTTCTGCAATTTTGCTCCAAAATACGTGGAATTTCTTCATTTTGCCCGAACATAAAGGGAATGTATACCTTTTCGCCATAAAAAAAGGGAAATTTCTTCACTTTTGCTTCAAAATAAGGGCATTTTCCGCATTTCTGACTAAAAATATGTGCAATTTCTGCCTTTTCCCCAAAAATAAACGGAATTTCTGTCTTTTTGCCCAAAATTAAGGGGAATTTCTGACTTTTTTCCCTGAAAAAAGTGAAATTTCTAAATTTTTCCCCAAAATAAGGGAAATGTCTGCTTTTTGCCCCAAAATAAGGGGAATTTCTACCTTTTTGCCCCAAAATAGGGGGAATTTCAGCCTTTTTTCCTCAAAATAAGGAGAATTTCTGCCTTTTGCCCCAAAATATGGGGAATTTCTGTCTTTTTACCCCAAAATAAGAAAAATTTCTGCAATTTTGTACCAAAATAAAAGAAATTTCTGCATTTTTGCCCCAAAATAAGAGAAATTTCTGCGTTATTTCCCTAAAATAAGTGAAATTTCTGCAATTTTGCCCCAAAATAAGGGAAATTTCTGCAATTTTGCCCCAAAACAAGGGAAATTTCTGCAATTTTGCCCCACAGTAAAGGAAATTTCTGCAATTTTGCCCCAAAATAAGGAGAATTTCAGCCTTTTTGCCCGAAAATTATGAAAATTTCTTCAATTTTTCTTCAAAATACGGAAAATTTCTGCCTTTTAGCCGCAAAATAAAGGGTATTTCTGCATTTTTCCCCAATATTAGGGAAATTTCTGCATTTTACCTCTAAATAAGGGGAATTTCTGCATTTTTCCTCAAAATAAGAAGAATTTCTGCCTTTTACCCCAAAATATGGCTAATTTCTGCCTTTTTGTTCCAAAATAAAGAAAATTTCTTCAATTTTGTACCATAATAATAGAAATTTCCTTTTTTTGCTTCAAAATAAGGGGAATTTCTGACATTATACCTGAAATAAATGAAATTTCTGCAATTTTGCCCGAAAATAGGGGAAATTTGTGCCTTTTTTGGCCCAAAATAAGGGGAATGTCTGCCTTTTGCCCCAAAATATGGGGAATTTCAGCATTTTACCTCAAAATAAGGGGAATTTCTGCTTTTTTGCAAAGAAATATGTGAAATTTCTGCAATTTTACCCCAAAATAAGGTGAATTTCTGCCTTTTTGCCCCAAAGTAATGGGAATTTCTGCTTTTTTGCCCCAAAATAAGAAAATTTTTGTTTTTTCTTCTGAAATAAGTTAAATTTCTGCACTTTTGCCCTAAAATAAGGGAATTTTCTGCAATATTTCCCAAATAATAAAGCAAATTTCTGCAATTTTGCTGCAAAATAAGGGGAATTTCTGTTTTTTGCCCCCAAATAAAGCAAATTTCTGCAATTTTGCCCCGAAATAAGGGGAATTTCTGTTTTTTGTCCTCAAATAAGGGAAATTTCTGCAATTTTGCCCTAAAATAAAGGGAATTTCTGCCATTTGCCCCAAAATAAGAGGAATTTCTGCCTATTTGCCACAAAATAAAGAAAATTACTGCATGTTTTACCCCAAAATTAGGTGAATTTCTGCAATTTTGCTCCAAAATACGAGGATTTTCTGCGTTTTTGGCCGAAAATAAAAGGAATTTCTGCCATCTTGCTGTGAAATAAGTGAAATTTCTACAGTATTACCCCAAAATAAGGGGAATTTCTGCATTTTTGCCTCAAAATTAGGGGAATTTCGGCAATTTTGCTCCAAAATACGGGGAATTTCAGCCTTTTTTCCCGAAAATAAAAGGAATGTATATATTTTTGCCATAAAAAAGGGAAATTTCTTCACTTTTGCCCCAAAATAAAGCGATTTTCCGCCTTTTTGACTCAAAGTAAGTGCAATTTCTGCCTTTTCCCAAAAAATAAATGGAATTTCTGTCTTTTTGCCCCAAAATAGGGAGAATTAATGACTTTTTGCCCTGAAATAAGTGAAATTTCTAAAATTATTCCCTAAAATAAAGGAAATGTCTGCTTTTTGCCACAAAATAAGGGGAATTTCAGCCTTTTTTCCTCAAAATAAGTGGAATTTCTGCCTTTTGCCCCAAAATATGGGAAATTTATGCTTTTGACCCAAAATAAGAAAAATTTCTGAAATTTTGTATCAAAATAGAAGAAATTTCTGCATTTTTGTTCCAAAATAAGAGAAATTTCTGCCTTTTTTCTCTGAAATAAGTAAAATTTCTGCAATTTTGCCCCAAAATAAGGGAAATTTCTGCAATTTTGCCCCAAAGTAGAAAAAATTTCTGCAATTTTGCCTCAAATATGAGGAATTTCTAAATTTTGGCACCCGAAAAAAAAGAGATTTTCTGTCTTTCTGCCCCAAAATAAGGAGAATTTCAGCCTTTTTGCCCGAAAATTATGAGAATTTCTGCAATTTTTCTTCAAAATACAGAAAATTTCTGCCTTTTAGCCCCAAAATAAAAGGAATTTCTGCATTTTTCCCCAATATTAGGGGAATTTCTGCATTTTACCTCTAAATAAAAAGAATTTCTGCATGTTACCTCAAAATAAGAAGAATTTCTGCCTTTTACCCCAAAATATGGGGAATTTCTGCCTTTTTGTTCCAAAATAAAGAAAATTTCTTCAATTTTGTACCATAATAAAAGAAATTTCTCCTTTTTGCCCCAAAATTAGGGGAATTTCTGACGTTTTACCCTGAAATAAATGAAATTTCTGCAATTTTGCCCGAAAATAAGGGAAGTTTGTTCCTTTTTTGGCCCAAAATAAGGGGAATTTCTGCCTTTTGCACCAAAATATGGGGAATTTCAGCATTTTACCTCAAAATAAGGGGAATTTCTGTTTTTTGCAATGAAATATTTGAAATTTCTGCAATTTAACCCCAAAATAAGGTGAATTTCTGCCTTTTTGCCCCAAAATAATAAGAATTTCTGCCTTTATGCCCCAAAATAAGAAAAATTTTTGTTTTTTCTTCTGAAATAAGTGTAATTTCTGCACTTTTGCCCTAAAATAAGGGAATTTTCTGCAATTGTTCCCCAATAATAAAGCAAATTTCTTCAATTTTGCTGCAAAATGAGGTTAATTTCAGTTTTTTGCCCCCAAATAAAGCAAATTTCTGCAATTTTGCCCCAAAATAAGGGGAATATCTGTTTTTTGCCCCCAAGTAAGGAAAATTTCTGCTATTTTGCCCTAAAATAATGGGATTTTCTGCCATTTGCCCCAAAATAAGGGGAATTGTTGCCTATTTGCCACAAAATAAAGAAAATTACTGCATGTTTTGCCCCAAAATTAGGTGAATTTCTGCAATTTTGCTCCAAAATACGAGGATTTTCTGCGTTTTTCGCCGAAAATAAGGGGAATTTCTGCCATCTTGCCGCGAAATAAGTGAAATTTCTGCAGTTTTACCCTAAAATAAGGGGAATTTCTGCAATTTTGCTCCAAAATACGGGGAATTTCTGCCTTTTTGCCCGAATATAAAGGGAATGTATAACTTTTTGCCATAAAAAAGGAAAATTTCTTCACTTTTGCCCCAAAATAAGGCGATTTTCAGCCTTTTTGACTCAAAATAAGTGCAATTTCTGCCTTTTCCTCAAAAATAAACGGAATTTCTGTCTTTTTGCCTCAAAATAAGGGGAATTTCTGAATTTTTGCCTAGAAATAAGTGAAATTTCAAAAATTTTTCACCAAAATAAGGGAAATGTCTGCTTTTTGCCCCAAAATAAGGGAAATTTCTGCCTTTTTGCCCCAAAATAAAGGGAATTTCAGGTATTTTTTTCCTCCAATAAAGGGGAATTTCTGCCTTTTGCCACAAAATATGTGAAATTTCTGCAATTTTACCCCAAAATAAGGTGAATTTCTGCCTTTTTGCCCCAAAATAATTGGAATTTCTGCCTTTTTGCCCCAAAATAAGAAAAATTTTTTTTTTCTGAAATAAGTGAAATTTCTGTAATTTTGCCCTAAAATAAAAGAAATTTCTGCAATTTTTCACCATAATAAAGAAAATTTCTGCAATTTTGCCGCAAAGTAGAGGAAATTTCTGCAATTTTCCCCCAATAAGGGGAATTCCTGTCTTTTTGCCCCAAAATTAGAGGAATTTCTGCAATTTTGCTCCAAAATACGTGGAATTTCTGCATTTTGCCCGAAAATAAATGGAATGTATACCTTTTCGCCATAAAAAAGGGAAATTTCTTCACTTTTGCTTCAAAATAAGGGCATTTTCCGCCTTTTTGACTCAAAATAAGTGCAATTTCTGCCTTTTCCCCAAGAATAAACGGAATTTCTGTCTTTTTGCCCCAAAATAAGGAGAATTTCTGACTTTTTGCCCTGAAATAAGTGAAATTTCTAAATTTTTCCCCAAAATAAGGGAAATTTCTGCTTTTTGCCCCAAAATAGGGGGAATTTCAGCCTTTTTTCCTCAAAATAAGGGGAATTTCTGCCTTTTGCCCCAAAATATGGGGAATTTCTGTCTTTTTGCTCCAAAATAAGAAAAATTTCTGCAATTTTGTACCAAAATAAAAGAAATTTCTGCCTTTTTGCCCCAAAATAAGAGAAATTTCTGCCTTATTTCCCTGAAATAAGTGAAATTTCTGCAATTTTGCCCCAAAACAAGGGAAATTTCTGCAATTTTGCCCCAAAATAAGGGTAATTTCTGCAATTTTGCCCCACAGTAAAGGAAATTTCTGCAATTTTGCCCCAAAATAAGGAGAATTTCAGCCTTTTTGCCCAAAAATTATGAAAATTTCTGCAATTTTTCTTCAAAATACGGAAAATTTCTGCTTTTTAGCCCCACAATAGAGGGAATTTCTGCATTTTTTCCCAATATTAGGGGAATTTCTGCATTTTACCTCTAAATAAGGAGAATTTCTGCATTTTTCCTCAAAATAAGAAGAATTTCTGCCTTTTACCCCAAAATATGGTGAATTTCTGCCTTTTTGTTCCAAAATAAAGAAAATTTCTTTAATTTTGTACCATAATAAAAGAAATTTCTCCTTTTTGCCCCAAAATAAGGGGAATTTCTGACTTTATACCTTGAAATAAATGAAATTTCTGCAACTTTGCCCCATAATAAGGGAAATTTGTGCCTTTTTTGGCCCAAAATAAGGGGAATTTCTGCCTTTTGCCCCAAAATATAAGGAATTTCAGCATTTTACCTCAAAATAAGGGGAATTTTTGCTTTTTTGCAATGAAATATGTGAAATTTCTGCAATTTAACCCCAAAATAAGGTGAATTTCTGGCTTTTTGCCTCAAAATAATTGGAATTTTTGCCTTTTTGCCCTAAAATAAGAAAAATTTTTGTTTTTTCTTCTTAAATAAGTTAAATTTCTGCACTTTTGCCCTAAAATAAGGGAATTTTCTGCAATATTTCACAAATAATAAAGCAAATTTCTGCAATTTTGCCGCAAAATAAGGGGAATTTTTGTCTTTTGCCCCCAAATAAAGCAAATTTCTGCAATTTTGCCCCAAAATAATGGGAATTTCTGTTTTTTGCCCCCAAATAATGGAAATTTCTGCAATTTTGCCCTAAAATAAAGGGAATTTCTGCCATTTGCTCCAAAATAAGGGGAATTTTTGCCTATTTGCCACAAAATAAAGAAAATTACTGCACGTTTTACCCCAAAATTAGGTGAATTTCTCCAATTATGCTCCAAAATACGAGGATTTTCTGCGTTTTTCGCCGAAAATAAGGGGAATTTCTGCCATCTTGCCGTGAAATAAGTGAAATTTTTGCAGGTTTACCCCAAAATAAAGGGAATTTCGGCGTTTTTGCCCCAAAATTAGGGGAATTTCTGCAATTTTGCTCCAAAATACGGGGAATTTCTGCATTTTTGCCCGAAAATAAAGGGAATGTATACCTTTTTGCCAAAAAAAAGGGAAATTTCTTCACTTTTGCCCCAAAATAAAGCGATTTTCTGCCTTTTTGACTCAAAATAAGTGCAATTTCTGCCTTTTCCCCAAAAATAAACGGAATTTCTGTCTTTTTGCCCCAAAATAAGGGGAAATTCTGACTTTTTGCCCTGAAATAAGTGAAATTTCTAAAATTTTTCCCCAAAATAAGGGAAATGTCTGCTTTTTGCCCCAAAATAAGAAGAATTTCTGCCTTTTTGCCCCAAAATAAGGGGAATTTCAGCCTTTTTTCCTCAAAATAAGTGGAATTTCTGCCTTTTGCCCCAAAATATGGGAAATTTATGCCTTTTTGCCCCAAATTAAGAAAAATTTCTGCAATTTTGTACCAAAATAAAAGAAATTTCTGCCTTTTTGTTCCAAAATAAGAGAAATTTCTGCCTTTTTCCCTTAAAGAAGTGAAATTTCTGCAATTTTGCCCAAAAATAAGGGAAATTTCTGCAATTTTGCCCCAAAGTAGAGGAAATTTCTGCAATTTTGCCCCAAATGAGGGGAATTTTTGAATTTTGCACCCGAAAAAGGAGATTTTCTGTCTTTTTGCCCCCAAATAAGGAGAATTTCAGCATTTTTGCCCGAAAATTATGAGAATTTCTGCAATTTTTCTTAAAAATACGGAAAATTTCTGCCTTTTAGCCCCAAAATAAAGGGAATTTCTGCATTTTTCCCCAATATTAGGAAAATTTCTGCATTTTACCTCTAAATTAAAGGAATTTCTGCATGTTACCTCAAAACAAGAAGAATTTCTGCCTTTTACCCCAAAATATGGGGAATTTCTTCCTTTTTGTTCCAAAAAAAAGAAAATTTCTTCAATTTTGTACCATAATAAAAGAAATTTCTCCTTTTTGCCCCAAAATAAGGGGAATTTCTGACTTTTTACCCTGAAATAAATGAAATTTCTGCAATTTTGCCTGAAAATAAGGGAAATTTTGCCTTTTTTGCCTCCCAAAAAAGGGGAATTTCTGCCTTTTGTCCCAAAATATAGCTAATTTCAGCATTTTACCTCAAAATAAGGAAAATTTCTCCCTTTTTGCCCTGAAATATATGAAATTTTTTCAATTTTTCCCCAAAATAAGGTGAATTTCTGCCTTTATGCCCCAAAATAAGGGTAATTTCTGCCTTTTTGCCCCAAAATAAGGGGAATTTCAGCATTTTTTCCTCAAAATAAGGGGAATTTCTGCCTTTTGCCCCAAAATATGGGGAATTTCTGCCTTTTTGCCCCAAAATAAGAGAAATTTTGCCTTTTTTTTCTGAAATAAGTGAAATTTCTGCAATTTTGCCCCAAAATAAGGGAAATTTCTGCAATTTTGCCCCAAAGTAAAGGAAATTTCTGCAGATTTGCCCCAAATAAGGGGAATTTCTGACTTTTTGCCCCAAAATTAGGGGAATTTTTGCAATTTTGCTCCAAAATACGGGGAATTTCTGCCTTTTTGCCCGAAAATAAAGGGAATGTATACCTTTTTGCCATAAAAAAGGGAAATTTCTTCACTTTTGCCCCAAAATAAGGGGATTTTCGGACTTTTTGACTCAAAATAAGTGCAATTTCTGCCTTTTCCCCAAAAATAAATGGAATTTCTGCGTTTTTGCCCCAAAATAAGGGGAATTTCTGACTTTTTTCCCTGAAATAAGTGAAATTTCTCTAATTTTTCCCCAAAATAAGGGAAATGTCTGCTTTTTGCCCCAAAATAAAGGGAATTTCTGCCTTTTTGCCCCAAAATAGGGGGAATTTCAGCATTTTTTCTTCAAAATAAGGGGAATTTCTGCCTTTTGCCCCAAAATATGGGGAATTTCTGTCTTTTTGCTCCAAAATAAGAAAAATTTCTGCAATTTTGTACCAAGATAAAAAAAATTTCTGCCTTTTTGCCCCAAAATAAGAGAAATTTCTGCCTTATTTCCCTGAAATAAGTGAAATTTCTGCAATTTTGCCCCAAAACAAGGGAAATTTCTGCAATTTTGCCCCAAAATAAGGGTAATTTCTGCAATTTTGCCCCACAGTAAAGGAAATTTCTGCAATTTTGCCCCAAAATAAGGAGAATTTCAGCCTTTTTGCCCGAAAATTATGAAAATTTCTGCAATTTTTCTTCAAAATACGGAAAATTTTTGCCTTTTATCCCCAAAATAAAGGGGATTTCTGCATTTTTCCCAATATTAGGGGAATTTCTGCATTTTACCTCTAAATAAAGAGAATTTCTGCATTTTACCTCAAAATAAGAAGAATTTCTGCCTTTTACCCCAAAATATGGTGAATTTCTGCCTTTTTGTTCCAAAATAAAGAAAATTTCTTTAATTTTGTACCATAATAAAAGAAATTTCTCCTTTTTGCCCCAAAATAAGGGGAATTTCTGACTTTATACCTTGAAATAAATGAAATTTCTGCAATTTTGCCCCAAAATAAGGGAAATTTGTGCCTTTTTTGGCCCAAAATAAGGGGAATTTCTGCCTTTTGCCCCAAAATATAAGGAATTTCAGCATTTTACCTCAAAATAAGGGGAATTTTTGCTTTTTTGCAATGAAATATGTGAAATTTCTGCAATTTAATGCCAAAATAAGGTGAATTTCTGGCTTTTTGCCCAAAAACAATGGGAATTTTTGCCTTTTTGCCCTAAAATAAGAAAAATTTTTGTTTTTTCTTCTGAAATAAGTTAAATTTCTGCAATTTTGCCCTAAAATAAGGGAATTTTCTGCAATATTTCACAAATAATAAAGCAAATTTCTGCAATTTTGCCGCAAAATAAGGGGAATTTTTGTTTTTTGCCCCCAAATAAAGCAAATTTCTGCAATTTTGCCGCAAAATAAGGGGAATTTTTGTTTTTTGCCCCCAAATAAAGCAAATTTCTGCAATTTTGCCCCAAAATAAGGGGAATTTCTGTTTTTTGCCCCCAAATAATGGAAATTTCTGCAATTTTTCCCTAAAATAAAGGGAATTTCTGCCATTTGCCCCAAAATAAGGGGAATTTTTGCCGATTTGCCACAAAATAAAGAAAATTACTGCATGTTTTACCCCAAAATTAGGTGAATTTCTCCAATTTTGCTCCAAAATACGAGGATTTTCTGCGTTTTTCGCCGAAAATAAGGGGAATTTCTGCCATCTTGATGCGAAATAAGTGAAATTTCTGCAGTTTTACCCCAAAATATGGCTAATTTCTGCCTTTTTTTCCAAAATAAAGAAAATTTCTTCAATTTTGTACCATAATAATAGAAATTTCCTTTTTTTGCTTCAAAATAAGGGGAATTTCTGACATTATACCTGAAATAAATGAAATTTCTGCAATTTTGCCCGAAAATAGGGGAAATTTGTGCCTTTTTTGGCCCAAAATAAGGGGAATGTCTGCCTTTTGCCCCAAAATATGGGGAATTTCAGCATTTTACCTCAAAATAAGGGGAATTTCTGCTTTTTTGCAAAGAAATATGTGAAATTTCTGCAATTTTACCCCAAAATAAGGTGAATTTCTGCCTTTTTGCCCCAAAGTAATGGGAATTTCTGCTTTTTTGCCCCAAAATAAGAAAATTTTTGTTTTTTCTTCTGAAATAAGTTAAATTTCTGCACTTTTGCCCTAAAATAAGGGAATTTTCTGCAATATTTCCCAAATAATAAAGCAAATTTCTGCAATTTTGCTGCAAAATAAGGGGAATTTCTGTTTTTTGCCCCCAAATAAAGCAAATTTCTGCAATTTTGCCCCGAAATAAGGGGAATTTCTGTTTTTTGTCCTCAAATAAGGGAAATTTCTGCAATTTTGCCCTAAAATAAAGGGAATTTCTGCCATTTGCCCCAAAATAAGAGGAATTTCTGCCTATTTGCCACAAAATAAAGAAAATTACTGCATGTTTTACCCCAAAATTAGGTGAATTTCTGCAATTTTGCTCCAAAATACGAGGATTTTCTGCGTTTTTGGCCGAAAATAAAAGGAATTTCTGCCATCTTGCCGTGAAATAAGTGAAATTTCTACAGTATTACCCCAAAATAAGGGGAATTTCTGCGTTTTTGCCTCAAAATTAGGGGAATTTCGGCAATTTTGCTCCAAAATACGGGGAATTTCAGCCTTTTTTCCCGAAAATAAAAGGAATGTATATATTTTTGCCATAAAAAAGGGAAATTTCTTCACTTTTGCCCCAAAATAAAGCGATTTTCCGCCTTTTTGACTCAAAGTAAGTGCAATTTCTGCCTTTTCCCAAAAAATAAATGGAATTTCTGTCTTTTTGCCCCAAAATAGGGAGAATTAATGACTTTTTGCCCTGAAATAAGTGAAATTTCTAAAATTATTCCCTAAAATAAAGGAAATGTCTGCTTTTTGCCACAAAATAAGGGGAATTTCAGCCTTTTTTCCTCAAAATAAGTGGAATTTCTGCCTTTTGCCCCAAAATATGGGAAATTTATGCTTTTGACCCAAAATAAGAAAAATTTCTGAAATTTTGTATCAAAATAGAAGAAATTTCTGCATTTTTGTTCCAAAATAAGAGAAATTTCTGCCTTTTTTCTCTGAAATAAGTAAAATTTCTGCAATTTTGCCCCAAAATAAGGGAAATTTCTGCAATTTTGCCCCAAAGTAGAAAAAATTTCTGCAATTTTGCCTCAAATATGAGGAATTTCTAAATTTTGGCACCCGAAAAAAAAGAGATTTTCTGTCTTTCTGCCCCAAAATAAGGAGAATTTCAGCCTTTTTGCCCGAAAATTATGAGAATTTCTGCAATTTTTCTTCAAAATACAGAAAATTTCTGCCTTTTAGCCCCAAAATAAAAGGAATTTCTGCATTTTTCCCCAATATTAGGGGAATTTCTGCATTTTACCTCTAAATAAAAAGAATTTCTGCATGTTACCTCAAAATAAGAAGAATTTCTGCCTTTTACCCCAAAATATGGGGAATTTCTGCCTTTTTGTTCCAAAATAAAGAAAATTTCTTCAATTTTGTACCATAATAAAAGAAATTTCTCCTTTTTGCCCCAAAATTAGGGGAATTTCTGACGTTTTACCCTGAAATAAATGAAATTTCTGCAATTTTGCCCGAAAATAAGGGAAGTTTGTTCCTTTTTTGGCCCAAAATAAGGGGAATTTCTGCCTTTTGCACCAAAATATGGGGAATTTCAGCATTTTACCTCAAAATAAGGGGAATTTCTGTTTTTTGCAATGAAATATTTGAAATTTCTGCAATTTAACCCCAAAATAAGGTGAATTTCTGCCTTTTTGCCCCAAAATAATAAGAATTTCTGCCTTTATGCCCCAAAATAAGAAAAATTTTTGTTTTTTCTTCTGAAATAAGTGTAATTTCTGCACTTTTGCCCTAAAATAAGGGAATTTTCTGCAATTGTTCCCCAATAATAAAGCAAATTTCTTCAATTTTGCTGCAAAATGAGGTTAATTTCAGTTTTTTGCCCCCAAATAAAGCAAATTTCTGCAATTTTGCCCCAAAATAAGGGGAATATCTGTTTTTTGCCCCCAAGTAAGGAAAATTTCTGCTATTTTGCCCTAAAATAATGGGATTTTCTGCCATTTGCCCCAAAATAAGGGGAATTGTTGCCTATTTGCCACAAAATAAAGAAAATTACTGCATGTTTTGCCCCAAAATTAGGTGAATTTCTGCAATTTTGCTCCAAAATACGAGGATTTTCTGCGTTTTTCGCCGAAAATAAGGGGAATTTCTGCCATCTTGCCGCGAAATAAGTGAAATTTCTGCAGTTTTACCCTAAAATAAGGGGAATTTCTGCAATTTTGCTCCAAAATACGGGGAATTTCTGCCTTTTTGCCCGAATATAAAGGGAATGTATAACTTTTTGCCATAAAAAAGGAAAATTTCTTCACTTTTGCCCCAAAATAAGGCGATTTTCAGCCTTTTTGACTCAAAATAAGTGCAATTTCTGCCTTTTCCTCAAAAATAAACGGAATTTCTGTCTTTTTGCCTCAAAATAAGGGGAATTTCTGAATTTTTGCCTAGAAATAAGTGAAATTTCAAAAATTTTTCACCAAAATAAGGGAAATGTCTGCTTTTTGCCCCAAAATAAGGGAAATTTCTGCCTTTTTGCCCCAAAATAAAGGGAATTTCAGGTATTTTTTTCCTCCAATAAAGGGGAATTTCTGCCTTTTGCCACAAAATATGTGAAATTTCTGCAATTTTACCCCAAAATAAGGTGAATTTCTGCCTTTTTGCCCCAAAATAATTGGAATTTCTGCCTTTTTGCCCCAAAATAAGAAAAATTTTTTTTTCTGAAATAAGTGAAATTTCTGTAATTTTGCCCTAAAATAAAAGAAATTTCTGCAATTTTTCACCATAATAAAGAAAATTTCTGCAATTTTGCCGCAAAGTAGAGGAAATTTCTGCAATTTTCCCCCAATAAGGGGAATTCCTGTCTTTTTGCCCCAAAATTAGAGGAATTTCTGCAATTTTGCTCCAAAATACGTGGAATTTCTGCATTTTGCCCGAAAATAAATGGAATGTATACCTTTTCGCCATAAAAAAGGGAAATTTCTTCACTTTTGCTTCAAAATAAGGGCATTTTCCGCCTTTTTGACTCAAAATAAGTGCAATTTCTGCCTTTTCCCCAAGAATAAACGGAATTTCTGTCTTTTTGCCCCAAAATAAGGAGAATTTCTGACTTTTTGCCCTGAAATAAGTGAAATTTCTAAATTTTTCCCCAAAATAAGGGAAATGTCTGCTTTTTGCCCCAAAATAGGGGGAATTTCAGCCTTTTTTCCTCAAAATAAGGGGAATTTCTGCCTTTTGCCCCAAAATATGGGGAATTTCTGTCTTTTTGCTCCAAAATAAGAAAAATTTCTGCAATTTTGTACCAAAATAAAAGAAATTTCTGCCTTTTTGCCCCAAAATAAGAGAAATTTCTGCCTTATTTCCCTGAAATAAGTGAAATTTCTGCAATTTTGCCCCAAAACAAGGGAAATTTCTGCAATTTTGCCCCAAAATAAGGGTAATTTCTGCAATTTTGCCCCACAGTAAAGGAAATTTCTGCAATTTTGCCCCAAAATAAGGAGAATTTCAGCCTTTTTGCCCAAAAATTATGAAAATTTCTGCAATTTTTCTTCAAAATACGGAAAATTTCTGCTTTTCAGCCCCACAATAGAGGGAATTTCTGCATTTTTTCCCAATATTAGGGGAATTTCTGCATTTTACCTCTAAATAAGGAGAATTTCTGCATTTTTCCTCAAAATAAGAAGAATTTCTGCCTTTTACCCCAAAATATGGTGAATTTCTGCCTTTTTGTTCCAAAATAAAGAAAATTTCTTTAATTTTGTACCATAATAAAAGAAATTTCTCCTTTTTGCCCCAAAATAAGGGGAATTTCTGACTTTATACCTTGAAATAAATGAAATTTCTGCAATTTTGCCCCATAATAAGGGAAATTTGTGCCTTTTTTGGCCCAAAATAAGGGGAATTTCTGCCTTTTGCCCCAAAATATAAGGAATTTCAGCATTTTCCTCAAAATAAGGGGAATTTTTGCTTTTTTGCAATGAAATATGTGAAATTTCTGCAATTTAACCACAAAATAAGGTGAATTTCTGGCTTTTTGCCTCAAAATAATTGGAATTTTTGCCTTTTTGCCCTAAAATAAGAAAAATTTTTGTTTTTTCTTCTTAAATAAGTTAAATTTCTGCACTTTTGCCCTAAAATAAGGGAATTTTCTGCAATATTTCACAAATAATAAAGCAAATTTCTGCAATTTTGCCGCAAAATAAGGGGAATTTTTGTCTTTTGCCCCCAAATAAAGCAAATTTCTGCAATTTTGCCCCAAAATAATGGGAATTTCTGTTTTTTGCCCCCAAATAATGGAAATTTCTGCAATTTTGCCCTAAAATAAAGGGAATTTCTGCCATTTGCCCCAAAATAAGGGGAATTTTTGCCTATTTGCCACAAAATAAAGAAAATTACTGCACGTTTTACCCCAAAATTAGGTGAATTTCTCCAATTATGCTCCAAAATACGAGGATTTTCTGCGTTTTTCGCCGAAAATAAGTGGAATTTCTGCCATCTTGCCGTGAAATAAGTGAAATTTTTGCAGGTTTACCCCAAAATAAAGGGAATTTCTGCGTTTTTGCCCCAAAATTAGGGGAATTTCTGCAATTTTGCTCCAAAATACGGGGAATTTCTGCATTTTTGCCCGAAAATAAAGGGAATGTATATATTTTTGCCAAAAAAAAGGGAAATTTCTTCACTTTTGCCCCAAAATAAAGCGATTTTCTGCCTTTTTGACTCAAAATAAGTGCAATTTCTGCCTTTTCCCCAAAAATAAACGGAATTTCTGTCTTTTTGCCCCAAAATAAGGGGAAATTCTGACTTTTTGCCCTGAAATAAGTGAAATTTCTAAAATTTTTCCCCAAAATAAGGGAAATGTCTGCTTTTTGCCCCAAAATAAGAAGAATTTCTGCCTTTTTGCCCCAAAATAAGGGGAATTTCAGCCTTTTTTCCTCAAAATAAGTGGAATTTCTGCCTTTTGCCCCAAAATATGGGAAATTTATGCCTTTTTGCCCCAAATTAAGAAAAATTTCTGCAATTTTGTACCAAAATAAAAGAAATTTCTGCCTTTTTGTTCCAAAATAAGAGAAATTTCTGCCTTTTTCCCTTAAAGAAGTGAAATTTCTGCAATTTTGCCCAAAAATAAGGGAAATTTCTGCAATTTTGCCCCAAAGTAGAGGAAATTTCTGCAATTTTGCCCCAAATAAGGGGAATTTTTGAATTTTGCACCCGAAAAAGGAGATTTTCTGTCTTTTTGCCCCCAAATAAGGAGAATTTCAGCATTTTTGCCCGAAAATTATGAGAATTTCTGCAATTTTTCTTAAAAATACGGAAAATTTCTGCCTTTTAGCCCCAAAATAAAGGGAATTTCTGCATTTTTCCCCAATATTAGGGGAATTTCTGCATTTTACCTCTAAATAAAAGGAATTTCTGCATGTTACCTCAAAACAAGAAGAATTTCTGCCTTTTACCCCAAAATATGGGGAATTTCTGCCTTTTTGTTCCAAAATAAAGAAAATTTCTTCAATTTTGTACCATAATAAAAGAAATTTCTCCTTTTTGCCCCAAAATAAGGGGAATTTCTGACTTTTTACCCTGAAATAAATGAAATTTCTGCAATTTTGCCTGAAAATAAGGGAAATTTTGCCTTTTTTGCCTCCCAAAAAAGGGGAATTTCTGCCTTTTGTCCCAAAATATAGCTAATTTCAGCATTTTACCTCAAAATAAGGAAAATTTCTCCCTTTTTGCCCTGAAATATATGAAATTTTTTCAATTTTTCCCCAAAATAAGGTGAATTTCTGCCTTTATGCCCCAAAATAAGGGTAATTTCTGCCTTTTTGCCCCAAAATAAGGGGAATTTCAGCATTTTTTCCTCAAAATAAGGGGAATTTCTGCCTTTTGCCCCAAAATATGGGGAATTTCTGCCTTTTTGCCCCAAAATAAGAGAAATTTTGCCTTTTTTTCTGAAATAAGTGAAATTTCTGCAATTTTGCCCCAAAATAAGGGAAATTTCTGCAATTTTGCCCCAAAGTAAAGGAAATTTCTGCAGATTTGCCCCAAATAAGGGGAATTTCTGACTTTTTGCCCCAAAATTAGGGGAATTTTTGCAATTTTGCTCCAAAATACGGGGAATTTCTGCCTTTTTGCCCGAAAATAAAGGGAATGTATACCTTTTTGCCATAAAAAAGGGAAATTTCTTCACTTTTGCCCCAAAATAAGGGGATTTTCGGACTTTTTGACTCAAAATAAGTGCAATTTCTGCCTTTTCCCCAAAAATAAATGGAATTTCTGCGTTTTTGCCCCAAAATAAGGGGAATTTCTGACTTTTTTCCCTGAAATAAGTGAAATTTCTCTAATTTTTCCCCAAAATAAGGGAAATGTCTGCTTTTTGCCCCAAAATAAAGGGAATTTCTGCCTTTTTGCCCCAAAATAGGGGGAATTTCAGCATTTTTTCTTCAAAATAAGGGGAATTTCTGCCTTTTGCCCCAAAATATGGGGAATTTCTGTCTTTTTGCTCCAAAATAAGAAAAATTTCTGCAATTTTGTACCAAGATAAAAAAAATTTCTGCCTTTTTGCCCCAAAATAAGAGAAATTTCTGCCTTATTTCCCTGAAATAAGTGAAATTTCTGCAATTTTGCCCCAAAACAAGGGAAATTTCTGCAATTTTGCCCCAAAATAAGGGTAATTTCTGCAATTTTGCCCCACAGTAAAGGAAATTTCTGCAATTTTGCCCCAAAATAAGGAGAATTTCAGCCTTTTTGCCCGAAAATTATGAAAATTTCTGCAATTTTTCTTCAAAATACGGAAAATTTTTGCCTTTTATCCCCAAAATAAAGGGGATTTCTGCATTTTTCCCAATATTAGGGGAATTTCTGCATTTTACCTCTAAATAAAGAGAATTTCTGCATTTTACCTCAAAATAAGAAGAATTTCTGCCTTTTACCCCAAAATATGGTGAATTTCTGCCTTTTTGTTCCAAAATAAAGAAAATTTCTTTAATTTTGTACCATAATAAAAGAAATTTCTCCTTTTTGCCCCAAAATAAGGGGAATTTCTGACTTTATACCTTGAAATAAATGAAATTTCTGCAATTTTGCCCCAAAATAAGGGAAATTTGTGCCTTTTTTGGCCCAAAATAAGGGGAATTTCTGCCTTTTGCCCCAAAATATAAGGAATTTCAGCATTTTACCTCAAAATAAGGGGAATTTTTGCTTTTTTGCAATGAAATATGTGAAATTTCTGCAATTTAATGCCAAAATAAGGTGAATTTCTGGCTTTTTGCCCAAAAACAATGGGAATTTTTGCCTTTTTGCCCTAAAATAAGAAAAATTTTTGTTTTTTCTTCTGAAATAAGTTAAATTTCTGCAATTTTGCCCTAAAATAAGGGAATTTTCTGCAATATTTCACAAATAATAAAGCAAATTTCTGCAATTTTGCCGCAAAATAAGGGGAATTTTTGTTTTTTGCCCCCAAATAAAGCAAATTTCTGCAATTTTGCCGCAAAATAAGGGGAATTTTTGTTTTTTGCCCCCAAATAAAGCAAATTTCTGCAATTTTGCCCCAAAATAAGGGGAATTTCTGTTTTTTGCCCCCAAATAATGGAAATTTCTGCAATTTTGCCCTAAAATAAAGGGAATTTCTGCCATTTGCCCCAAAATAAGGGGAATTTTTGCCGATTTGCCACAAAATAAAGAAAATTACTGCATGTTTTACCCCAAAATTAGGTGAATTTCTCCAATTTTGCTCCAAAATACGAGGATTTTCTGCGTTTTTCGCCGAAAATAAGGGGAATTTCTGCCATCTTGATGCGAAATAAGTGAAATTTCTGCAGTTTTACCCCAAAATAAAGGGAATTTCTGCGTTTTTGCCCCAAAATTAGGGGAATTTCTGCAATTTTGCTCCAAAATACGGGGAATTTCTGCCTTTTTGCCCGAAAATAAAGGGAATGTATACATTTTGCCAAAAAAAAGGGAAATTTCTTCACTTTTGCCCCAAAATAAAGCGATTTTCTGCCTTTTTGACTCAAAATAAGTGCAATTTCTGCCTTTTCCCCAAAAATAAACGGAATTTCTGTCTTTTTGCCCCAAAATAAGGGGAAATTCTGACGTTTTGCCCTGAAATAAGTGAAATTTCTAAAATTTTTCCCCAAAATAAGGGAAATGTCTGCTTTTTGCCCCAAAATAAGAAGAATTTCTGCCTTTTTGCCCCAAAATAAGGGGAATTTCAGCCTTTTTTCCTCAAAATAAGTGGAATTTCTGCCTTTTGCCCCAAAATATGGGAAATTTATGCCTTTTTGCCCCAAATTAAGAAAAATTTCTGCAATTTTGTACCAAAATAAAAGAAATTTCTGCCTTTTTGTTCCAAAATAAGAGAAATTTCTGCCTTTTTCCCTTAAAGAAGTGAAATTTCTGCAATTTTGCCCAAAAATAAGGGAAATTTCTGCAATTTTGCCCCAAAGTAGAGGAAATTTCTGCAATTTTGCCCCAAATGAGGGGAATTTTTGAATTTTGCACCCGAAAAAGGAGATTTTCTGTCTTTTTGCCCCCAAATAAGGAGAATTTCAGCATTTTTGCCCGAAAATTATGAGAATTTCTGCAATTTTTCTTAAAAATACGGAAAATTTCTGCCTTTTAGCCCCAAAATAAAGGGAATTTCTGCATTTTTCCCCAATATTAGGGGAATTTCTGCATTTTACCTCTAAATAAAAGGAATTTCTGCATGTTACCTCAAAACAAGAAGAATTTCTGCCTTTTACCCCAAAATATGGGGAATTTCTGCCTTTTTGTTCCAAAATAAAGAAAATTTCTTCAATTTTGTACCATAATAAAAGAAATTTCTCCTTTTTGCCCCAAAATAAGGGGAATTTCTGACTTTTTACCCTGAAATAAATGAAATTTCTGCAATTTTGCCTGAAAATAAGGGAAATTTTGCCTTTTTTGCCTCCCAAAAAAGGGGAATTTCTGCCTTTTTTCCCAAAATATAGCTAATTTCAGCATTTTACCTCAAAATAAGGAAAATTTCTCCCTTTTTGCCCTGAAATATATGAAATTTTTTCAATTTTTCCCCAAAATAAGGTGAATTTCTGCCTTTATGCCCCAAAATAAGGGTAATTTCTGCCTTTTTGCCCCAAAATAAGGGGAATTTCAGCATTTTTTCCTCAAAATAAGGGGAATTTCTGCCTTTTGCCCCAAAATATGGGGAATTTCTGCCTTTTTGCCCCAAAATAAGAGAAATTTTGCCTTTTTTTCTGAAATAAGTGAAATTTCTGCAATTTTGCCCCAAAATAAGGGAAATATCTGCAATTTTGCCCCAAAGTAAAGGAAATTTCTGCAGATTTGCCCCAAATAAGGGGAATTTCTGACTTTTTGCCCCAAAATTAGGGGAATTTTTGCAATTTTGCTCCAAAATACGGGGAATTTCTGCCTTTTTGCCCGAAAATAAAGGGAATGTATACCTTTTTGCCATAAAAAAGGGAAATTTCTTCACTTTTGCCCCAAAATAAGTGCAATTTCTGCCTTTTCCCCAAAAATAAATGGAATTTCTGCGTTTTTGCCCCAAAATAAGGGGAATTTCTGACTTTTTTCCCTGAAATAAGTGAAATTTCTCTAATTTTTCCCCAAAATAAGGGAAATGTCTGCTTTTTGCCCCAAAATAAAGGGAATTTCTGCCTTTTTGCCCCAAAATAGGGGGAATTTCAGCATTTTTTCTTCAAAATAAGGGGAATTTCTGCCTTTTGCCCCAAAATATGGGGAATTTCTGTCTTTTTGCTCCAAAATAAGAAAAATTTCTGCAATTTTGTACCAAGATAAAAAAAATTTCTGCCTTTTTGCCCCAAAATAAGAGAAATTTCTGCCTTATTTCCCTGAAATAAGTGAAATTTCTGCAATTTTGCCCCAAAACAAGGGAAATTTCTGCAATTTTGCCCCAAAATAAGGGTAATTTCTGCAATTTTGCCCCACAGTAAAGGAAATTTCTGCAATTTTGCCCCAAAATAAGGAGAATTTCAGCCTTTTTGCCCGAAAATTATGAAAATTTCTGCAATTTTTCTTCAAAATACGGAAAATTTTTGCCTTTTATCCCCAAAATAAAGGGGATTTCTGCATTTTTCCCAATATTAGGGGAATTTCTGCATTTTACCTCTAAATAAAGAGAATTTCTGCATTTTACCTCAAAATAAGAAGAATTTCTGCCTTTTACCCCAAAATATGGTGAATTTCTGCCTTTTTGTTCCAAAATAAAGAAAATTTCTTTAATTTTGTACCATAATAAAAGAAATTTCTCCTTTTTGCCCCAAAATAAGGGGAATTTCTGACTTTATACCTTGAAATAAATGAAATTTCTGCAATTTTGCCCCAAAATAAGGGAAATTTGTGCCTTTTTTGGCCCAAAATAAGGGGAATTTCTGCCTTTTGCCCCAAAATATAAGGAATTTCAGCATTTTACCTCAAAATAAGGGGAATTTTTGCTTTTTTGCAATGAAATATGTGAAATTTCTGCAATTTAATGCCAAAATAAGGTGAATTTCTGGCTTTTTGCCCAAAAACAATGGGAATTTTTGCCTTTTTGCCCTAAAATAAGAAAAATTTTTGTTTTTTCTTCTGAAATAAGTTAAATTTCTGCAATTTTGCCCTAAAATAAGGGAATTTTCTGCAATATTTCACAAATAATAAAGCAAATTTCTGCAATTTTGCCGCAAAATAAGGGGAATTTTTGTTTTTTGCCCCCAAATAAAGCAAATTTCTGCAATTTTGCCGCAAAATAAGGGGAATTTTTGTTTTTTGCCCCCAAATAAAGCAAATTTCTGCAATTTTGCCCCAAAATAAGGGGAATTTCTGTTTTTTGCCCCCAAATAATGGAAATTTCTGCAATTTTGCCCTAAAATAAAGGGAATTTCTGCCATTTGCCCCAAAATAAGGGGAATTTTTGCCGATTTGCCACAAAATAAAGAAAATTACTGCATGTTTTACCCCAAAATTAGGTGAATTTCTCCAATTTTGCTCCAAAATACGAGGATTTTCTGCGTTTTTCGCCGAAAATAAGGGGAATTTCTGCCATCTTGATGCGAAATAAGTGAAATTTCTGCAGTTTTACCCCAAAATAAAGGGAATTTCTGCGTTTTTGCCCCAAAATTAGGGGAATTTCTGCAATTTTGCTCCAAAATACGGGGAATTTCTGCCTTTTTGCCCGAAAATAAAGGGAATGTATACATTTTGCCAAAAAAAAGGGAAATTTCTTCACTTTTGCCCCAAAATAAAGCGATTTTCTGCCTTTTTGACTCAAAATAAGTGCAATTTCTGCCTTTTCCCCAAAAATAAACGGAATTTCTGTCTTTTTGCCCCAAAATAAGGGGAAATTCTGACGTTTTGCCCTGAAATAAGTGAAATTTCTAAAATTTTTCCCCAAAATAAGGGAAATGTCTGCTTTTTGCCCCAAAATAAGAAGAATTTCTGCCTTTTTGCCCCAAAATAAGGGGAATTTCAGCCTTTTTTCCTCAAAATAAGTGGAATTTCTGCCTTTTGCCCCAAAATATGGGAAATTTATGCCTTTTTGCCCCAAATTAAGAAAAATTTCTGCAATTTTGTACCAAAATAAAAGAAATTTCTGCCTTTTTGTTCCAAAATAAGAGAAATTTCTGCCTTTTTCCCTTAAAGAAGTGAAATTTCTGCAATTTTGCCCAAAAATAAGGGAAATTTCTGCAATTTTGCCCCAAAGTAGAGGAAATTTCTGCAATTTTGCCCCAAATGAGGGGAATTTTTGAATTTTGCACCCGAAAAAGGAGATTTTCTGTCTTTTTGCCCCCAAATAAGGAGAATTTCAGCATTTTTGCCCGAAAATTATGAGAATTTCTGCAATTTTTCTTAAAAATACGGAAAATTTCTGCCTTTTAGCCCCAAAATAAAGGGAATTTCTGCATTTTTCCCCAATATTAGGGGAATTTCTGCATTTTACCTCTAAATAAAAGGAATTTCTGCATGTTACCTCAAAACAAGAAGAATTTCTGCCTTTTACCCCAAAATATGGGGAATTTCTGCCTTTTTGTTCCAAAATAAAGAAAATTTCTTCAATTTTGTACCATAATAAAAGAAATTTCTCCTTTTTGCCCCAAAATAAGGGGAATTTCTGACTTTTTACCCTGAAATAAATGAAATTTCTGCAATTTTGCCTGAAAATAAGGGAAATTTTGCCTTTTTTGCCTCCCAAAAAAGGGGAATTTCTGCCTTTTTTCCCAAAATATAGCTAATTTCAGCATTTTACCTCAAAATAAGGAAAATTTCTCCCTTTTTGCCCTGAAATATATGAAATTTTTTCAATTTTTCCCCAAAATAAGGTGAATTTCTGCCTTTATGCCCCAAAATAAGGGTAATTTCTGCCTTTTTGCCCCAAAATAAGGGGAATTTCAGCATTTTTTCCTCAAAATAAGGGGAATTTCTGCCTTTTGCCCCAAAATATGGGGAATTTCTGCCTTTTTGCCCCAAAATAAGAGAAATTTTGCCTTTTTTTCTGAAATAAGTGAAATTTCTGCAATTTTGCCCCAAAATAAGGGAAATATCTGCAATTTTGCCCCAAAGTAAAGGAAATTTCTGCAGATTTGCCCCAAATAAGGGGAATTTCTGACTTTTTGCCCCAAAATTAGGGGAATTTTTGCAATTTTGCTCCAAAATACGGGGAATTTCTGCCTTTTTGCCCGAAAATAAAGGGAATGTATACCTTTTTGCCATAAAAAAGGGAAATTTCTTCACTTTTGCCCCAAAATAAGTGCAATTTCTGCCTTTTCCCCAAAAATAAATGGAATTTCTGCGTTTTTGCCCCAAAATAAGGGGAATTTCTGACTTTTTTCCCTGAAATAAGTGAAATTTCTCTAATTTTTCCCCAAAATAAGGGAAATGTCTGCTTTTTGCCCCAAAATAAAGGGAATTTCTGCCTTTTTGCCCCAAAATAGGGGGAATTTCAGCATTTTTTCTTCAAAATAAGGGGAATTTCTGCCTTTTGCCCAAAAATATGGGGAATTTCTGTCTTTTTGCTCCAAAATAAGAAAAATTTCTGCAATTTTGTACCAAGATAAAAAAAATTTCTGCCTTTTTGCCCCAAAATAAGAGAAATTTCTGCCTTATTTCCCTGAAATAAGTGAAATTTCTGCAATTTTGCCCCAAAACAAGGGAAATTTCTGCAATTTTGCCCCAAAATAAGGGTAATTTCTGCAATTTTGCCCCACAGTAAAGGAAATTTCTGCAATTTTGCCCCAAAATAAGGAGAATTTCAGCCTTTTTGCCCGAAAATTATGAAAATTTCTGCAATTTTTCTTCAAAATACGGAAAATTTTTGCCTTTTATCCCCAAAATAAAGGGGATTTCTGCATTTTTCCCAATATTAGGGGAATTTCTGCATTTTACCTCTAAATAAAGAGAATTTCTGCATTTTACCTCAAAATAAGAAGAATTTCTGCCTTTTACCCCAAAATATGGTGAATTTCTGCCTTTTTGTTCCAAAATAAAGAAAATTTCTTTAATTTTGTACCATAATAAAAGAAATTTCTCCTTTTTGCCCCAAAATAAGGGGAATTTCTGACTTTATACCTTGAAATAAATGAAATTTCTGCAATTTTGCCCCAAAATAAGGGAAATTTGTGCCTTTTTTGGCCCAAAATAAGGGGAATTTCTGCCTTTTGCCCCAAAATATAAGGAATTTCAGCATTTTACCTCAAAATAAGGGGAATTTTTGCTTTTTTGCAATGAAATATGTGAAATTTCTGCAATTTAATGCCAAAATAAGGTGAATTTCTGGCTTTTTGCCCAAAAACAATGGGAATTTTTGCCTTTTTGCCCTAAAATAAGAAAAATTTTTGTTTTTTCTTCTGAAATAAGTTAAATTTCTGCAATTTTGCCCTAAAATAAGGGAATTTTCTGCAATATTTCACAAATAATAAAGCAAATTTCTGCAATTTTGCCGCAAAATAAGGGGAATTTTTGTTTTTTGCCCCCAAATAAAGCAAATTTCTGCAATTTTGCCGCAAAATAAGGGGAATTTTTGTTTTTTGCCCCCAAATAAAGCAAATTTCTGCAATTTTGCCCCAAAATAAGGGGAATTTCTGTTTTTTGCCCCCAAATAATGGAAATTTCTGCAATTTTGCCCTAAAATAAAGGGAATTTCTGCCATTTGCCCCAAAATAAGGGGAATTTTTGCCGATTTGCCACAAAATAAAGAAAATTACTGCATGTTTTACCCCAAAATTAGGTGAATTTCTCCAATTTTGCTCCAAAATACGAGGATTTTCTGCGTTTTTCGCCGAAAATAAGGGGAATTTCTGCCATCTTGCCACGAAATAAGTGAAATTTCTGCAGTTTTACCCCAAAATAAAGGGAATTTCTGCGTTTTTGCCCCAAAATTAGGGGAATTTCTGCAATTTTGCTCCAAAATACGGGGAATTTCTGCCTTTTTGCCCGAAAATAAAGGGAATGTATACCTTTTTGCCAAAAAAAGGGAAATTTCTTCACTTTTGCCCCAAAATAAAGCGATTTTCTGCCTTTTTGACTCAAAATAAGTGCAATTTCTGCCTTTTCCCCAAAAATAAACGGAATTTCTGTCTTTTTGCCCCAAAATAAGGGGAAATTCTGACTTTTTGCCCTGAAATAAGTGAAATTTCTAAAATTTTTCCCCAAAATAAGGGAAATGTTTGCTTTTTGCCCCAAAATAAGAAGAATTTCTGCCTTTTTGCCCCAAAATAAGGGGAATTTCAGCCTTTTTTCCTCAAAATAAGTGGAATTTCTGCCTTTTGCCCCAAAATATGGGAAATTTATGCCTTTTTGCCCCAAAATAATAAAAATTTCTGCAATTTTGTACCAAAATAAAAGAAATTTCTGCCTTTTTGTTCCAAAATAAGAGAAATTTCTGCCTTTTTTCCCTTAAATAAGTGAAATTTCTTCAATTTTGCCCAAAAATAAGGGAAATTTCTGCAATTTTGCCCCAAAGTAGATGAAATTTCTGCAATTTTGCCCCAAATAAGGGGAATTTTTGAATTTTGCACCCGAAAAAGAAGATTTTCTGTCTTTTTGCCCCCAAATAAGGAGAATTTCAGCCTTTTTGCCCGAAAATTATGAGAATTTCTGAAATTTTTCTTCAAAATACAGAAAATTTCTGCCTTTTAGCCCCAAAATAAAGGGAATTTCTGCATTTTTCCCCAATATTAGGGGAATTTCTGCATTTTACCTTTAAATAAAAGGAATTTCTGCATGTTACCTCAAAACAAGAAGAATTTCTGCCTTTTACCCCAAAATATGGGGAATTTCTGCCTTTTTGTTCAAAATAAAGAAAATTTCTTCAATTTTGTACCATAATAAAAGAAATTTCTCCTTTTTGCCCCAAAATAAGGGGAATTTCTGACTTTTTACCCTGAAATAAATGAAATTTCTGCAATTTTGCCTGAAAATAAGGGAAATTTTGCCTTTTTTGCCCCCCAAAAAAAGGGGAATTTCTGCCTTTTGTCCCAAAATATAGCTAATTTCAGCATTTTACCTCAAAATAAATAAAATTTCTCCCTTTTTGCCCTGAAATATATGAAATTTTTTCAATTTTTCCCCAAAATAAGGTGAATTTCTGCCTTTATGCCCCAAAATAAGGGTAATTTCTGCCTTCTTGCCCCAAAATAAGGGGAATTTCAGCATTTTTTCCTCAAAATAAGGGGAATTTCTGCCTTTTGCCCCAAAATATGGGGAATTTCTGCCTTTTTGCCCCAAAATAAGAGAAATTTTGCCTTTTTTCCCTGAAATAAGTGAAATTTCTGCAATTTTGCCCCAAAATAAGGGAAATTTCTGCAATTTTGCCCCAAAGTAAAGGAAATTTCTGCAGTTTTGCCCCAAATAAGGGGAATTTCTGACTTTTTGCCTACAATTAGGGGAATTTCTGCAATTTTGCTCCAAAATACGGGGAATTTCTGCCTTTTTGCCCGAAAATAAAGGGAATGTATACCTTTTTGCCATAAAAAAGGGAAATTTCTTCACTTTTGCCCCAAAATAAGGGGATTTTCGGACTTTTTGACTCAAAATAAGTGCAATTTCTGCCTTTTCCCCAAAAATAAATGGAATTTCTGCGTTTTTGCCCCAAAATAAGGGGAATTTCTGACTTTTTTCCCTGAAATAAGTGAAATTTCTCTAATTTTTCCTTAAAATAAGGGAAATGTCTGCTTTTTGCCCCAAAATAAAGGGAATTTCTGCCTTTTTGCCCCAAAATAAGGGGAATATCAGCATTTTTTCTTCAAAATAAGGGGAATTTCTGCCTTTTGCCCCAAAATATGGGGAATTTCTGTCTTTTTGCTCCAAAATAAAAAAAATTTCTGAAATTTTGTACCAAAATAAAAGAAATTTCTGCATTCTTGCCCCAAAATAAGAGAAATTTCTTCCTTTTAGCTCTGAAATAAGTGAATTTTCTGCAATTTTGCCCCAAAATAAGGGAAATTTCTGCAATTTTGCCCCAAAGTAAAGGAAATTTCTGCAATTTTGTTCCAAATAAACGGAATTTCTGACTTTTTTCGCCTGAAAAAGGAGATTTTCTGTCTTTTTAGCCAAAATAAGGGATTTTCAGCCTTTTTGCTTGAAAATTATGAAAATTTCTGCAATTTTTCTCCAAAATATGGAAGATTTCTGCCTTTTAGCCCCAAAATAAAGGGAATATCTGAATTTTTCTCCAACATTTGGGGAATTTCTGCATTTTACCTCTAAATAAGGGGAAATTCTGCATTTTACTTCAAAATAAGAATTTCTGCCTTTTACCCCAAAATATGGGGAATTTCTGCCTTTTTGTTCCAAAATAAAGAAAATTTCTTCAATTTTGTACCATAATAAAAGAAATTTCTCCTTTTTGCCCCAAAATAAGGGTAATTTCTGACTTTTTACCCTGAAATAAATAAAGTTTCTGCAATTTTGCCCGAAAAAAATGGAAATTTGTGCCTTTTTTGCACCAAAATAAAGGGAATTTCTGCCTTTTGCCCCAAAATATTGGGAATTTTAGCATTTTACCTCAAAGTAAGGGGAATTTCTGCGTTTTTGCCCTGAAATATGTGAAATTTCTGCAATTTTACCCCAAAATAATGTGAATTTCTGACTTTTTGCCCCAAAATAATGGGAATTTCTGCATTTTTGCCCCAAAATAAGAAAAAATTTTGCTTTTTTCTTCTGCAATAAATGAAATTTCTGCAATTTTGCCCTAAAATAACAGAAATTTCTGCAATTTTACCCCATAATAAAGCAAATTTCTGCAATTTTGCTGCAAAATAAGGTGAATTTCTGTTTTTTGCCCCCAAATAAAGCAAATTTCTGCAATTTTGCTACAAAATAAAAGGAATTTCTGTGTTTTGCACACAAATAAGGGAAATTACTGCAATTTTGCCCTAAAATAAGGGGAATTTCTGCAATTTGCCCCAAAATAAGTAGAATTTCTGCCTTTTTGCCACAAAATAATAAAAATTACAGCATGTTTTACCCAAAAATTAGGTGAATTTCTGCAATTTTGCTCCAAAATATGAGGATTTTCTGCATTTTTCGCCGAAAATAAGAGGAATTTCTGCCATTTTGCCGCGAAATAAGTGAAATTTCTGCAGTTTTACCCCAAAATAAGGGGAATTTCTGCTTTTTTGCCCCAAAATTAGGGGAATTTCTGCAATTTTGCTCCAAAATACAAAGAATTTCTGCCTTTTTGCCTGAAAATAAAGGCAATGTATAACTTTTTGCTATAAAAAAGGGAAATTTCTTCACTTTTGCCCCAAAATAAGGCGATTTTCTGCCTTTTTGACTCAAAATAAGTGCAATTTCTGCATTTTCCTCTAAAATAAACAGATTTTTTGTCTTTTTGCCCCAAAATAAGGGGAATTTCTGACTTTTTGCCCTGAAATAAGTGAAATTTCTAAAATTTTTCACCAAAATAAGGGATATTTCTGCCTTTTGCCCCAAAATAATGGGAATTTCAGCCTTTTTTCCTCAAAATAAGGGGAATTTCTGCCTTTTGCCCCAAAATATGGGAAATTTCTGCCTTTTTGCCCCAAAATAATAAAAATTTCTCCAATTTTGTACCAAAATAAAAGAAATTTCTGCCTTTTTGTTCCAAAATGAGAGAAATTTCGGCCTTGTTTCCCTTAAATAAGTGAAATTTCTGCAATTTTGCTCCAAAATAAGGGAAATTTCTGCAATTTTGCCCCAAAGTAGAGGAAATTTCTGCAATTTTGCCCCAAATAAGGGGAATTTCTGAATTTTGCACCTGAAAAAGGAGATTTTCTGTCTTTTTGCCACAAAGTAAGGAGAATTTCAGCCTTTTTGCCCGAAAATTATGAGAATTTCTGCAATTTTTCTTCAAAATACTGAAAATTTCTGCCTTTTAGCCCCAAAATAAAGGGGATTTCTGCATTTTTCCCCAATATTAGGGGAATTTCTGCATTTTACCTCTAAATAAAAGGAATTTCTGCATGTTACCTCAAAATAAGAAGAATTTCTGCCTTTTACCCCAAAATATGGGGACTTTCTTCCTTTTTGTTCCAAAATAAAGAAAATTTCTTAAATTTTGTACCATAATAAAAGAAATTTCTACTTTTTGCCCCTAAATAAGGGGAATTTCTGACTTTTTATGCTGAAAAAAATGAAATTTCTGCAATTTTGCCCGATAATAAGGGAAATTTGTGCCTTTTTTGCCCCCAAATAAGAGGAATTTCTGCCTTTTTTCCAATATATAGGTAATTTCAGCATTTTACATCAAAATAAGGAAAATTTCTGCCTTTTTGCCTTCAAATATATGAAATTTCTGCAATTTTACCCCAAAATAAGGTGAATTTCTACCATTTTGCCCCAAAATAAGGGGAATTTCTGCCTTTTTGCCCCAAAATAAGGGGAATTTCAGCATTTTTTCCTCAAATTAAGGGGAATTTCTGTTTTTTGCCCCAAAATACGGGGAATTTCTGCCTTTTTGCCCCAAAATAAGAGAAATTTCTGCCTTTTTTCCCTGAAATAAGTGAAATTTCTGCAATTTTGCCCCAAAATAAGGAAAATTTCTGCAATTTTGCCCCAAAGTAAATGAAATTTCTGCAATTTTGCCCTAAATAAGGGGAATTTCTGCCTTTTTGTCCTATAATTAGGGGAATTTCTGCAATTTTGCTCCAAAATACTGGGAATTTCTGCCTTTTTGCACGAAAATTAAGAGAATGTATACCTTTTTGCCATAAAAAAGGGAAATTTCTTCACTTTTGCCCCAAAATAAGGGGATCTTTCGCCATTTTGACTCAAAATAAGTGCAATTTCTGCCTTTTCCCGAAAAATAAACGGAATTTCTGCCTTTTTGCCCCAAAATAAGAGGAATTTCTTACTTTTTGGCCTGAAATAAGTGAAATTTCTATAATTTTTTTCCAAAATAATGGAAATGTCTGCTTTTTGCCCCAAAATAAGGGGAATTTCTGCCTTTTTGTCCCAAAATAATGGGAATTTCAGCATTTTTTTCTTCAAAATAAGGGGAATTTCTGCCTTATGCCCCAAAATATGGGAAATTTCTGTCTTTTTGCCCAAAAATAAGAAAAATTTGTGCAATTTTGTTACAAAATAAAAGAAATTTCTGCCTTTTTGCCCCAAAATAAGAGAAATTTCTTCCTTTTTTCCCTGAAATAAGTGAAATTTCTGCAATTTTGCCCCAAAATAAGGGAAATTTCTGCAATTTTGCCCCAAAGTAAAGGAAATTTCTGCAATTTTGCCCCAAATAAGGGGAATTTCTGACTTTTTGCACCCGAAAAAAGGAAACTTTCTGTCTTTTTGCCCCAAAATAAAGAGAATTTCAGCCTTTTTGCCCGAAAATTATGAAAATTTCGGCAATTTTTCTTCAAAATATGGAAAATTTCTGCCTTTTAGCCCCAAAATAAAGGGAATTTCTGCATTTTTCCCCAATATTAGGGGAATTTCTGCAATTTACCTCTAAATAAGAGGAAATTCTGCATTTTACCTCAAAATAAGAAGAATTTCTGCCTTTTACACCAAAATATGAGGAATTTCTGACTTTTTGTTCCAAAATAAAGAAAATTTCTTCAATTTTGTACCATAATAAAAGAAATTTCTTATTTTTGCCACAAAATAAGGGGAATTTCGGACTTTTTACCCTTAAATAGATGAAATTTCTGCAATTTTGCCCGAAAATAAGGGAAATTTTTGCCTTTTTGCTCCAAAATAATGGGAATTTCTTTCTTTTGCCCCAAAATATGGGGAATTTCAGCATTTTACCTCAAAATAAGGGGAATTTCTGCTTTTTTGCCCTCAAATATGTGAAATTTCTGCAATTTTACCCCAAAATAAGGTGAATTTCTGCATTTTTGCCCCAAAATAATGGGAATTTCTTCATTTTTGCCCCAAAATGAGAAAAAAAATTTGCTTTTTTCTTCTGAAATAAGTGAAAATTCTGCAATTTTGCCCTAAAATAAGAATATTTTCTGCAATTTTACCCCATCATAAAGCAAATTTCTGCAATTTTGCTGCAAAATAAGGGGAATTTCTGTTTTTTGCCCCCAAATAAAGCAAATTTCTGCAATTTTGCCCCAAAATAAGGGGAATTTCTGTTTTTTGCCCCCAAATAAGGGAAATTTCTACAATTTTGCCCTAAAAGAAGGGGAATTTCTGCCATTTGCCCCAAGATAAGGGGAATTTCTGCCTTTTTGCCACAAAATAAAGAAAATTACTGCATGTTTTACCCCAAAATTAGGTGAATTTCTACAATTTTGCTCCAAAATACGAGGATTTTCTGCATTTTTCGCCGAAAATAAGGGGAATTTCTGCCATTTTGCCGCGAAATAAGTGAAATTTCTGCAGTTTTACCCCAAAATAAGGGGAATTTCTGCAATTTTGCTCCAAAATACAGGGAATATCTGCCTTTTTGCCCGAAAATAAAGGCAATGTATACCTTTTTGCTATAAAAAAGGAAAATTTCTTCACTTTTGCCCCAAAATAAAGCGATTTTCCGCCTTTTTGACTCAAAATAAGTGCAATTTCTGCCTTTTCCCCAGAAATAAAAAGAATTTCTGTCTTTTTGCCCCAAAATAAGGGGAATTTCTACGTTTTTGCCATAAAATATGTGAAATTTCTGCAATTTTACCCGATAATAAAGCAAATTTCTGCAATTTTGCCTCAAAATAAGGGGAATTTCTGTTTTTTGCCCCCAAATAAGGGAAATTTCTGCAATTTTGCCCTAAAATAAGGGGAATTTCTGCCATTTGCCCCAAAATAAGGGGAAAATCTGCCTTTTTGCCACAAAATAAAGAAAATTACTGCATGTTTTACCGCAAAATTAGGTGAATTTCTGCAATTTTGCTCCAAAATACGAGGATTTTCTGCCCTTTTCGCCGAAAATATGGGGAATTTCTGCCATTTTGCCACGAAATAAGTGAAATTTCTGCAGTTTTACCCCAAAATAAGGGGAATTTCTGCCTTTTTGCCCCAAAATTAGGGGAATTTCTGCAATTTTGCTCCAAAATACGGGGAATTTCTGCCTTTTTGCCCGAAAATAAAGGCAATGTATACCTTTTTGCTATAAAAAAGGGAAATATCTTCACTTTTGCCCCAAAATAAGGCGATTTTCCGCCTTTTTGACTCAAAATAAGTGCAATTTCTGCCTTTTCCCCAAAAATAAAGGGAATTTCTGTCTTTTTGCCCCAAAATAAGGGAAATTTCTGACTTTTTGCCCTGAAATAAGTGAAATTTCTAAAATTTTTCCCCAAAATAATGGAAATGTCTGCTTTTGCCCCAAAATAAGGGGAATTTCTGCCTTTTGCCCAAAAATATGGGAAATTTCTGCCTTTTGGCCCCAAAATAAGAAAAATTTCTCCAATTTTGTACCAAAATAAAAGAAATTTCTGCCTTTTTGTTCCAAAATAAGAGATATTTCTGCCTTTTTTCCCTGAAATAAGTGAAATTTCTGCGATTTTGCCTCAAAATAAGGGAAATTTCTGCAATTTTGCCCCAAAGTAGAGGAAATTTCTGCAATTTTGCCCGATAATAAAGCAAATTTCTGCAATTTTGCCTCAAAATAAGGGGAATTTCTGTTTTTTGCCCCCAAATAAGGGAAATTTCTGCAATTTTGCCCTAAAATAAGGGGAATTTCTGCCATTTGCCCCAAAATAAGGGGAAAATCTGCCTTTTTGCCACAAAATAAAGAAAATTACTGCATGTTTTACCGCAAAATTAGGTGAATTTCTGCAATTTTGCTCCAAAATACGAGGATTTTCTGCCCTTTTCGCCGAAAATATGGGGAATTTCTGCCATTTTGCCACGAAATAAGTGAAATTTCTGCAGTTTTACCCCAAAATAAGGGGAATTTCTGCCTTTTTGCCCCAAAATTAGGGGAATTTCTGCAATTTTGCTCCAAAATACGGGGAATTTCTGCCTTTTTGCCCGAAAATAAAGGCAATGTATACCTTTTTGCTATAAAAAAGGGAAATTTCTTCACTTTTGCCCCAAAATAAGGCGATTTTCCGCCTTTTTGACTCAAAATAAGTGCAATTTCTGCCTTTTCCCCAAAAATAAAGGGAATTTCTGTCTTTTTGCCCCAAAATAAGGGAAATTTCTGACTTTTTGCCCTGAAATAAGTGAAATTTCTAAAATTTTTCCCCAAAATAATGGAAATGTCTGCTTTTGCCCCAAAATAAGGGGAATTTCTGCCTTTTGCCCAAAAATATGGGAAATTTCTGCCTTTTGGCCCCAAAATAAGAAAAATTTCTCCAATTTTGTACCAAAATAAAAGAAATTTCTGCCTTTTTGTTCCAAAATAAGAGATATTTCTGCCTTTTTTCCCTGAAATAAGTGAAATTTCTGCGATTTTGCCTCAAAATAAGGGAAATTTCTGCAATTTTGCCCCAAAGTAGAGGAAATTTCTGCAATTTTGCCCCAAATAAGGGGAATTTTGACTTTTGCACCCGAAAAAAGGAGATTTTCTGACTTTTTGCCCAAAAATAAGGAAAATTTCAGCCTTTTTGCCCGAAAATTTTGAGAATT